>NC_072820.1:19662500-19962500 GCF_027744805.1 Dunckerocampus dactyliophorus | reverse complement strand
TGCAGTGAGGGGGGGGGCTCCTCCTCCTTTATATGCCCCCCTCCCTTCCGCCCTCCAATCCCTGCCTGTCCAACGCACATGTCACCTCCTCCGTTGCCATGGTGATGGCTCCACATGTTGTCGACAGGAGGAAGAGGAGGAGGAAAAAGGTGAAAAGGAAAGGAGGAAAGGGAAGAAAAGGAAGGAATCTTTCATCGTCATCCCAGAGTTCAAAAGTGTTGATATAACGTATACTCTGTATACCCCATACACACAGTAGGCCAGTATGTACAAAACATGGACAAAAGTATATGGCCACATGAACGAATGAATATATGAGAGTTTGGCCGATGGGGTTCTTAGTTGTCCCTGCATCTTCATTCTTCATCTTCGCAAGACATTTTGGACAACTGATTGTTTCCGACATTGTGGCAACGCTTTGTGGATGACCCTTTTCTGTTCCCAGTGGGAACCTGGGTTCCTAGGTCCATAAAGGCATGCTTGGAGGAGTTTGGTGTGGAAGAAGCCCGAAAACCTCTGACCTCACAAATGAACACGTTCCGAAATTTTGAGAAAATCTTGCCAGAAGAGTGGAAGCTGTTCTAGCCGCAAAGACACCACATTTTCTTTTCAACTTTTCATTTCCTGTAGCTACCCCAACACTCTGGTCCAGACATTTGCAGGGACGCTTGTGGACCTCAGATACTTTGGTCCAATATCCTGTCATTCTTGTTGCCATGTCAACCAAGCCAACATACTTCCCTTTACAAAAAAGCTTGCATGAATATTTTTTTTCACTTCAGACTAATTCATTAATATATAACACATGTGATATTCCAGGAGACACACACACACACAAACACACCAATCAACAAATGGCACTAACGGGTTTGGTGAAGAGAAGATGCTGAGAGCAACAACAGACAAACATCTGACAAGTTTCTTGTATTGTAGTGTAGCAGGTGTGTGTGTACGCGCGTTACAAACACGAGAAACAGGTGGGAGAGTGAAATAGGCTGTTACTCTTTGCTGTTAGTTAAAATGCATAGTGTGTGTGTGTGTATGTGTGCTGTTGGGCTTATAGAGAACAATGAAAGACGATGCTGCCTGATGCAGATGACAAGCTCCATCCTGAAGAGTGTGTGAGTGCGTGCGTGTGTGTGTATGGGGGTGGGGCCTCTTCAGTTTATCTTTCTATTCAACTACCACCCACCCACCCACTCCTCCATCACTAACCAAACCCAAAACCCAACCAGAGACACCCCCACACCTCCCTTTGTGCCCCTTTGTGACAGCTGGAGGTGGCAGCCACTCAAGACGCTGCTGTGTATAAGTGTGTGCGCTTGTGAATGTGTGTGTGCACTCGTGCATGTGTGTATTAGAGCTGTTGCTAATAGTCAACCCCCACACAGCCCCTCGCAGCTCTGAACAGCAAGAAGAGGATGAGAAGGAGGGAACTTTGAGCGCCAACATTCAATTTCCTGAGAGAACATACAATAACACAACCTCACTATAGCGCCATATCTATAGCAAAACATCAACTATGACACGACTTTCGCAAACCTACAGTACCTCACAAAAGTAAGTAGTCATCACAATTCTGCAATTATTTTATGACATCTTTCATGCGCCAACACTTAAGAAATGACTTTGATACAATATAAATAACGTAGTCGGTGTACAGCTTGCATTTGTACAGATTTTATCTAATTTAAAGTGTAAATTTACTACTTCCTAAAAATAATTCCAATACATAACCATTAATGTACAAATTGCTAGAAACAAAAGTGATTACACCCCTAAGCCAAGTCCAAATTGTGCCCAATTAGCCATTTTGCCCTGTGTCATGTGACTTATCGCTCTCATACTGGTCAGTGGAAGTTCTACATGGCACCTCATGGCAAAGAACTCTCTAAGGACGTGAAAAAAGAATTGTTGCTCTACATAAAGATGTTCTAGGGCCTAGGCTATAAGAAGATTTAAAATTTCAGTGTTGTCCCATGAAAAGAAATAAATATAATAATAAAATATTTGCATGCATGTCAGGGAGGTACAGTCGTACCTCAGTTTTTCTTGTTATTAATTTGTTCCAAAAGGTGTGACAAAAACCGAAGCATATGAATTCCGAATCAAGTTTTACCATCAGAAATAATGTAAATCTAATCAATCCGTCCCAGACACAAAATATTAACAAAAAATATATTTTCTAAAGAATAATTATACCTTTACATGTAGAAAACCATGCACATTAATTATAAAAAACAAATGAAATGGACAAAAGAACATGAGCATAATTTTTACCTTTAATAAAGATGTCTAAGACAGCAAGGAGCTTGTTTTTTTCATTGTCTTATTCTAAAAATAAAACAAAAAGAGCAAAAGGGCATAACACAAACCTGAAATGAAGGCTGTTTTTTCTTTAAATATGTACAGCAGGGGTCACCAACAAAGTGCCCGCGGGCACCAGGTAGCCCCCCACGACCACATGAGTCGCCCGCAGGCCTGCTTTTCATTCAGGTTTTCAGTTAATAATGTGAGAACACTAGAAAGAAATGTATTCTGAAACATAAAATGTGAGTTGTGGATACCAGCATTTTGTGAATGTTTTGGTAAAACAAGCATATTTGATCTGTTTGGGTTGAAATAAGGTGTGAAAATCCTTTCTACAAAAATGAGTAGCTCTTGGTCATTTTCATTTTCTAAAAGTAGCTCTCGCAAGAAAAAACGTTGGTGACCCCTGATGTACCGTATAATGCCTTGAACGTGGTCATATTGCTGAGCTGCATAAGTAAGGCCTCTTGCAAAACGCCATTGCTGCTGAGGTTGGACGCAGTAAGTCATTTTAAACTTCTTCAACGATCCTGAGGGTTATGGAACAAAAAACTCAAGTGGTAGATAGAAAAAATGTTACTGGCCCTGAGGACTTTATTGGCTGTTCGTCAAGACATGGGATGATCCTCGGCCCAAATGATTGTGGTTACTGGTGGCGAGTACAGTCCAATAGCAATCAGACTGTATTTGCAAGAGAAGGATTTTAAGAACAAAAATCATCTTTAAAGGGCTTGTCTCCTTTAACGCCACAAAATTGTCCATTTGGAATTTGCACAAGAGCACCAAACATGGGACATTGAAAGGTGGAAGAACGTTTTATTCTCTGATGAGAAAAAATGGAACTTTGGCGGTGTTGTGGAGACGACCCCAGGATGCAAGAGGTGAGATCCAATGTAAAGATAAAAGTATATTTTTAATTAATACGGCTACTGTGTAGCGACAGGAATCCAACACAACAAGCATTCAAATGACAATGCGCCAACATAAAACAACGCACGCAACTGAACTAAATAGGATAGCTAAAATTAGCAGCAAGTCCGGGAAAACAGAGAAGCAACGCATGGAAACACAGAATAGAGAAGAAATGGAAGTAAATACAAAATAAGGGCAAAAAATAGGAACTAAGGCATAAAAGAGAACACACTGTCACATGTGCTAACTAACGGATCCTGACCTACTGTACATATACTGTATATCCTGGATAATATAATAACACAATAATCCTGTCCTGTCATTTATTTTTCTGTTAATTAAATACAGTACAAATGGGCATATTTCAGACTTAGTTGCTAATGTGTGATTAATCATGATTCATTAATTAAAAAACTGTGATTAATCTAATTTAACTTTTTAATCATTTGACAACCCTAGTCTTTACATAACTACACATCAACATAAATGATTAGTAGCAGCAGCTACAACTGCCCTCATTTTTTTAACCTCAAATTTTAACTTTTTGTTTCAATTTGTGGAAAAATGTTCAACAGCTAAAAGCATCATGTTTAGGACATGCATGCAAAGTTATAAGCATTTAAAAATGTACCTGCATTGTTTTATGACTTAAATTAAAGTTAAATACAAAAGTCTGTTTGCCCACTCCTATATTTTGTCATTGTATTTTTTTTTAAGCAATGTTAAAATCTTCGTCTTGTTTCGCTCTTGTGAACTCAATATCGTGTATCATCTCATCTCATGAGCTCAGTGTATCGTGACACCCCTACTAATAACATTGCTTCACTTCTTTTTACATTTTTATGACACGTAGGAATAAAAAAATGTGACTTCAAACATTGTCTGTGCACTTAATAAAGTTTTTATGATGACGCTGGAACAGATTCTTTCTATTTACATTATTTACTAGACAGAAAATATTTCTAAACGTCTCTGAACATATTGTTTTCAATCTCTCAGTTTTGTCTTTGAGAGAAGGCCCCTGGAGGCCTTGAAAGACCTTCTCCATCATGCCTTTTCTCAATCGGAATGTTGTAGAAGGTGGTCTGTCAGACATAAAGTCTCCACATTATGATCACTCATCATGAAGCTTTTGTGTCTTGATGCCTTCAGAGCACCGCAGCAACATCCACAAACACGGGCCGATGCCTCGATGTGATCTCCTAACGGTTGCTGGTGGTCGCAGCCTGAAAAGCTCTTCCCGCTGAGTGGAAGACCACCGCACCGACGGTCTTTGTGTCAGTGTGTTAGCAAGCCGCCATTCTGCCGCCCGCGCCCACCCCCTCAGCTGGTATGGCACCCGGGACAAAAGAGGCCTCATGGCATGATACGGTGACCCTCCACCCTACCCCCCAGGGACTCATATATACAACATACAGTCGCCAAGTTTGAGGGACGATGAGGACAGCTCCTTGACAAGAAGATAATCATGCTCTTGGTGAATACTGTGCAGCATGAATGTCAAAAACATTTTCTAAATCCACACGTATTTTTTGAAAACGGCTTCCAGAGTGGGAAAATCTGAAAATGCTGGCTTGTCGTTTCCTTACAGACGGCCGAACCACTGTTTTCCAGAAACGATGACGTCACAAACCCGTTGCCGTCACGTGACCAGAAGTGAGCTTTGAAAACAAGCCAACATAATATCTGAATATTTCGATGGGCATGACTCTCCCCAGTCGACATTCGCCTGATATTTCGTTGTTTTATTCTTCAAAATGAATCGTAGATGTAATTCCACTTTGTCGTAAATGAGCCTTGGAAACCGGAAGACAATGGACTTATGCGCATGCATTCTTTCTTCTTCTATAGTTTGGTGTGTCACGTGGTTCCCTCTGTGTGACTGTTTACAGCGCCACACGTAGGTGTTGAGGTGTTCCAGTGATCCGTTCCCGGTTGGATGCAATCCGGCACAGTGTAGACAAAATTTTTTTTCAACCTACCAAAAAAAAATATCCCAAGAACGTTCCTATGTGGACAGCGCCTTAATTAGTGCAGAACATGAAGAAAAGATCCTTATCATGTAATTTTATAAGACTAATGTGCCGCCTCATTTTATGACCAACTTAAGCAGATTTATTATCTGATGAACATCCCAAATTAATTTTACTACAAGGACAAAACACACAAAAGGACTAAAAAGAGGTCAAAAAAGTTAGTTTTCATTAAGAATGTAATTGCTTTGTTTCTACAACTGTGAAGGGTACCGAAATAACTGTTCCTTCCCACTTCTTGGTCTGTTGTCCTAACAAGCACACTGGTAGGTAACTAAAAGGTATAGCTATTAGTGGACAAAGAATGATTTCTTTAAGATTGTAGACCTGCACAAAATTGGAATGGACTGCAAGATCACCAACAAGAAAGAGACCACTATTGGTGCAATCATTTAGAAACGGAAGAAATACAAAATTACAATATTAACTAAGTAATTAACAATAACAATGATTAAGTAACTGTATTAATAACATCACCCTCGCTCTGGAGCGCCATGCAAGATTTCACGTGGCGCGGTAAGGATGATTGTGAGAAAGGTGAGGGACCAGCTCAGAATGGCGAGAGATGAGCTGGTTAATAATGTCAAGGGAGTTGGGAGCTCAGTCAGCAAGAAAGGCATTAGTAACACACTTTGCTGTAATGAATTGAGATGCTGCAGTGCCCGCAAGGTCACCCTGCTCAAGAAGACACATGTACAGACCCGCCTGAACGTTTGACCATCAACACCAGAATGACTCACACAAGGCATGGGAGAATCTGAGGTAGTCACATGAAGGCAAATTGGAGCTCTTTTGGCATCAAGTGGACTGGACATGTTTGGAAGCAGAGAAATGGTGAATATGAGCCCAACAACCTCATCCCTATACTGTCAAACATGGATGTGTAAACATTCTGCTTTGGGGATGGTTCTCTGACCCAATTCCTCCTGAGATGTGTGTAACTCTGGTGAACAACTACAAGAAACGTCTAACGTCTGTGCTTAACTAGGCTTTCTCCACTGAGTACTTTTAATTTATTGATATTTCATTATTTTATAACCTTTTTAAATTCAGTCTCTCTCTTTTAAAATAAACATAGTCTAAAAATGATGTATTGTTCTTATTTTCAATAAAATATAAATTTGTTTTCTACACTGTACGTTCTACAATGAGTGGACTGACATGAGTGCGCAGGATGCACGTGTAATATTGTTTTCTTATGACCTGCAGAGCAAACCCTACAAAATGTCAGCGACCCTGCCGAAGAAGGAGGGGTGCTCTCCCCGTTCTCTGTGCAGCATCATTTAGTTCTCCATCCGTCAAAGTCACTTCTTGTTTTCACCGAATCAGCGGCGAGGTCACAATTTTCACAGCAGGATGCCGCAGCGCGAGAGAACTACAATATTTTCCACACACACAAAAAAAAAACCTGCATAATTATTCATCATTATCTGCACCCCACCGGTCCTCACTCATGTCATCACCATGACAACCAACCCCCAAATAACCCACCCGCCCCTCTGATGCTGAAGCCCAGCAGGGACCGCCTCCTCTGCTAAACATGGCTGCCAGACGCTACTGTAGCAGGAAAACAGCGCTGCTGCTCAAGGACTCTCTGAGCAACATTTACTTATTTTACTGTTAGCCTCTTTTTAACTTAAAATGATAGACCACATGTTAAGAGTGAAAACAAGTCTGCCTTCCATTCCATGTGGAAGTGGTAATGTTTTGGCTTCTTACTTTTTCTTTCTTCCCCACTCAGTTTGAAACACTTTCTTAAGCTAACAATTAGTAAATTGGAGAGGCTAACTAGTTAACTCGGTAGCTTGCTATGCTGGCGGCAGACGTCTCTTATGTCCCTGCGGTGATTGCTTCGTGTGCACAATGTGCGTGTGTAAATGTATATAATGTAGTTTTAATGAGTAGCCTTGACACATCCAATATGGCGGAGATGTTGACGTACGGCTCAGTGCTCGATGCGGCGTCTACGTATATATGTCTGTGGGTGTAAAGGTGACTACAGGGTGTTATTTCTTGTCTACAGGCTCTAAAACCGTACTGAGCACGTAAGGGCATTTAGATCAACAATACTATCTGCCCAAATGGCTGGACAGGACGGAAAAAAAAAAAAAATCAAACAGGTTTTCTATTCTCTAACTACAAAAATATTCAGTTTATTAATATTGAATCCTACTTTGTGAAAATTCACTTATCGTGGCTGGGTCTGGAACCAATTAACCGCGATAAAGGAGGGACGACTGTACATCCATTCATTTAAATATGGACTGCCACAAATAGATTTGTCGCCACCTGTATGCCCTCAGTCATAAACACATGTAACTCTGCTTGTTAACACACCTCATGTACGCCTAATCTGCTGGACAATAAGAAGATGTACCAGGAAGGATCAGTGTTGCAAACATAGCGACTTTGTTGCTATATTTAGCAAGTAATCAGACCGTTCTAGATACTCTTTTTGAAAAAAGTGACTCTCGACAATTCTAATCAAGAGACTTTTGGGGACTAAAACGGGGAGGCTTTGAGTGGCAAAGGTATAGATGTGTGTTTTGAAGTTAAACACCACAGCAATATGTTTCTATTTGCTAGATTTATTAAAGCAGTAGTTACATCCCGATGAACATGTTACCACATGCACGGGCTCCGTAATTTTTAAGAAACTTGTTGGCCAAGGCCAGCACGTAGAGGAAGTAGGGTATCAGAGCGGTTGCGAGTGTGTCGTACTTAGGGAGCAAGTGATTCGTGACACCCACGTGCTTGCCGCTCCCCCTCTGTGCATGCTAGGTGTGCTTCATGTAAGGCTGTCGTATGTTTCAATCAATGGGGACATACCGTGCGTGGGCATTGTACCAGACTTTTGAAGCCCATTCATTTCGATTGTAAGATGGGCGTACTGGCTTCTGACGGCACCTATGGCGATCGTGACCGGAAGAATCAGAGTGTACAGCGGGAAGAGCCGCCCGCCGTGGCCGGGTAATGTGCCACCGTGCATCCACGGAGGTCGGGCGAACATGACAGTGTAAAGTTGGAGGAGTCGCCCGCCGAGGGAGGAGCCGCTGCCGTGGCCGGGCAATGTACAGAATGTACTTTTAAACTTACAACACTTGCACTCCTCCTTTGCTGTGCTGTTGCAACCTGGCTGCGTCCTACGGGCTTTGCATGCTGTCTGCCTGTTTGAAAATCTGTGTGGGCAATGTGATGTGTCTCTTGCGATGTTCCCCATTTTTGCCAGCACGTACGTTGGGATGTAACTCTACCTTAAGCTATGGCAGCGTCGGAGAAATTATAGGTTTCACTTTTGCGTCTCATAGCACAAAACTGTGGTGTGGTGGAAAAAACATCATCAATGAAACAAAAACAAACATGTGGGGTTTCTAAAACAGACTCTGACATGAAAGCAGGTATCGTTCTTCTCAAAGAGCAGCAGGTGATTTTGTGGGCCTCTTCACCATCTAAAAGCACTCACAGGCAGCTTGGTCATTAAAACAAATATGACAAAAAATTCAGTGGTTGTAAACATGTTTTGTATACTTTTCATGTTTTTTTACTCAGTATTTGTCTCCCACAAAGTTATTTCTCTCTTCTACAGTATGATTTAAAATGTGTTTTTTTAATCATATGCTATTATGTCATCGTTACTTTTGTATGTAATTGTCATGGACGCCTTTCATATTTAAAAACAACATTATGACTAACATTTTGCAGCGAGGAAGCACAAGAGGTTGCAATGACATCCAAACTTTCCAAATTCATCAAAGTCAGCTGAAAGAAAAAAAAAACATCTAACTTCCCCTTCTTCGGACAGCAGTGGCATGTTAAATGTATTACACATGTGTTGCATCACCAAAAAAAAAAACAAACTTGCAAGTGAAATATCTGTAGGCTGATTCATGTTGTTGTAAACAGAACACGTGGCCACAGACAATAATGTGTATGTTTATACTCTGATATGTGTTATTTTAGTGAAAGGGATCCTGTATTGCTAATTTCAGGGGATGTTAAAATGATATTGGATCCTCCGTGAAGCACTATAGTAGGTTTCTTCAGGAAAAAAAAAAAACTCACTGGATTGGTCAAGATGTGTGATTTTGAAAATATCCGTGTTGGCGTGGACATGAAAATGTCTTTGAACTGCCCCAAAATGTCGTCATTCTTGACTAATACGTCTTGAGTCAAATGAAGACGTGAAGTCTTGGATGGAGCCCAGTTGGGGAAGCCCAGCAGAAGGAGGACCAGTGGCAGAGAGCCAGGTTGGTTGCGTGGCCTGTCTCTCCCCCCCCTCCTCCTGAGCCTCCGCAACCAACCAACACCTCCTCTTGCTGTCCTGGCCGTGTCCTGACTTAAGGTAACCGCTCCAATTTCACACTTTAATTTGAGCTAATGTGAGGGAGCTGGGCCAATGCTAATGAGCGTGCACGTGCTGGCGGCAAGTGCTCGCCAAGAAGGACCACCAAAACATACTGCTTGACCGGGGGCAAGGGCAGAGGGTGGGGGCAGAAGGCTGGGGCAGAGAGTATTATTATCTTTATTTTTTATTTCCCATTAGAATGAGTGCTTGAATAATAATTTGCAAACTTTGTTGTTTTTTTAAACGTTTTTTACAAGGGGCAGCATGGTTGCATTTGTGTTGCTGTGCTGTCTACTACGAGACGCTCGTGTCAACATACACATGCCACGTAACCGCCAAAACGTCAGTTAAAAGCTCAACCAAACCAATTTTAAAACAAAAGACGATTTGAACCGAGAGCACTTAAATGGGCAAATGTCGAAAACAAGCAAGCAGTCAGAGACCAGCATATGTCTGTAATCAGATATATGATTCATTTTATAAAATAAAACAAAACACTAATATGACAAACTGAGCAGCGTTTGAAAGCCAACACTTAGCCCTTCCAATGGTACAAGGACCATTCCCCTAGCGCTAAAACTCACTCCACAAGCAGCTTCATTTATTCTTATTCATTTTCACATCTCATATTTCTACAGTAACCATCAAAGTCTTTTCTTCCATACCAACATCAACTATGTAGGTCTTTTGCATGAACACTAAAATATGATTTATTTTTTATATGACTTTTTTGATGAAGCCTCTCAAACCCAGACGATATAAATGATGTGGGCGGCCACACTGATACATTTTGTCCATTAAAGATGCACTGTAGGTCAATACATGCTAAGATAGCTGGACAAAACATCTTAGTTTTGTGTTATAGCTGATATAGCAAATGATTGTAATATCTAATAATATACAGTAATCCCGCATGTATCACAGTTAATTGGTTCCAGACCCGACTGTGATAAGTGAATTTCCGCATTCCTCATTTATAATACAAATATTTTGTAGTTAGAGCATGGAAAACCTATTTACGACCTTCTAAATCCGTTTTTTAACATTATTAGAGCGCTCTAGACTTGAACTACCACCCCTATTGTCACATTTATGCTCATATTACCCAATATAGTAGACATAATAAGACTAAATAAGCCATTTAAGACATAAATAAGACTTGTGCGTGCTGCTATAAAAGTGTTCCCCAGGAGAGTTGAGTGGCGGGCGGACAGGAAGTGACGTCATCGGTTCCGAGTTGAGTTTTAGCTTACTGTGGGTTACAGCCGCACCAGTAGCTTGTGTTTTCATAAGGGATTTTTATTAGGAATGATTTTGTCTGTTGGGAGAGAATTCAAAACTGAAATAAAAGCCTGTTGTTCCAGGCTCAACATCAAGTCTGATGCTTGTTTGACAGTAACATTACTACAGTAACATTACTGACACCTAGTGACCAGGGCACATATCATTCACAGCGTCTTTGAATGTATCTTCTGAATGGCATTTTAGTTCATTTAGCCTTTTTTATGCTTGAAAATGCTTAATTTAGGAAAAAAAGATATTGAAGTTTTTGACTAATAATAGGCTGTATTCAACCACAAAACAGCAACAGCAATTATTTATTCATTAACGTAGCCCGGTGGCAACATTGAAGTGATATTACATAAGTGTCGCCCGGAGCGGAGCAGTAAACCGATCAACCGAAGCTAAGTAGCCAGCAAGCAGTTGATGTTTCAACGGTCTAAATTTTTGGAAGTGACGTTTCAGCGATCTCAATGTTCTGCAAGACCCACAGTAACGGGCCTGCAATGAGTTTTTCTATTACACTGTATGTCAACTTGGTGGCATTGCATATTAATTTAGAATCATCCACTTAAGTGGATTAGGTGCAGGTTTGTGGTGTCCACCTGTATTTAAACGAACCCAAGCACCCATCGTTCTCATTGATTTACTACATACTGTAGAGTGGCAGTAAGGGTGCTACATTAATATATTTTTGAAAAACCGTGATAGAGTGAAGCCGCAAAATTTGAACCGCAAAATGGCGAGGGACGACTGTATCTCATTAATAATGAATGCATTTTGTTCTCAGAATATGTACAGTAGAGGGCCAATAAAAAATGAGCTGCGGGCTGAAAGTGGCCCCCAGGCCACACTTTGGAAACCACCGAGTTAGGTGATAGTCACGTGTATATGCTGCCTTTACAATGGGCTACTGCCACAAAGGACGATGCGAATAAAGATAAAAGTCCATCAGTATTCATATCTTCGCCCACATCAGGATGAAATGATCAGTTGGCTCAAATCTACAATTGAGTATTATCTTTTTTTCCCCCTCTCGATAGCTTGAAGCGAGGTGAGCGCTGCCATGCTAAAGCACAGTGGAATTGCTCAGGAGAACGAATACAAAAAAAAAAGAAAAATACAATCTTTTTAGAGCATTGGTGGTCTGATAAAAGCTGCCAAGGTCGGACCTGCGGCAGATTGCAGCCTGTTTGCAGGCTGGAGAGCACTTTGACGGAGGCGGATGGAGCGGTGGTGGCGGTGGCGGCAAAGGCTGCTTTTCAAGGATGCAGAATGAAGATCTTTGAGTGTGAAAGAAGATTCTCTTCTTCTCCTTCACTTCAACTCTCAGGATTTATTCTCACTCGAGCACTTACAAAATGGACGCAGAGAAGACCAACAAATCCAACAAAACACGACTACAGATGAGGCAGATGACATACATTTGCGATTGAAAAAAACATATCGGTCTAGTGTGAATATGTGCACGAAAGAATACGTAATCCCGTTCGCTACAGTGAGAAAGGACAATGTCATTTTTGTTCCTTTTAGTAAACATTTTTCTAGAGATGCTCGATATTGGCTTTTTACCAATATCTGATATATATTCAATATTGTTCAGCACGTCATTACTGATACCGACACAAACCGATTTTGATATACTGTAGACAGCAGCCCTTCCCTCACACTAATGTCATGTAATGAACATATGTGTGAAATGCATCCAGTGGCGTGACAGTGAAAGAAGAGTATTAGTGGTGGTATTAGAGTATTACTGGTGGTATTAGAGTATTACTGGTGGTATTAGAGTATCAGTGTTAGAGTATTAGTGGTGGTATTAGAGTATTAGTGTTACAGTATTAGTGGTGGTATTAGAGTATTACTATTAGAGTATTAGTGGTGGTATTAGAGTATTAGTGTTACAGTATTAGTGGTGGTATTAGAGTATTACTGTTAGAGTATTAGTGGTGGTATTAGAGTATTAGTGTTACAGTATTAGTGGTGGTATTAGAGTATTACTGTTAGAGTATTAGTGGTGGTATTAGAGTATTAGTGTTACAGTATTAGTGGTGGTATTAGAGTATTACTATTAGAGTATTAGTGGTGGTATTAGAGTATTAGTGTTACAGTATTAGTGGTGGTATTAGAGTATTACTGTTAGAGTATTAGTGGTGGTATTAGAGTATTAGTGTTACAGTATTAGTGGAAAAAGTGGCACATATTTACACATATTGTCTCAAGAAAAGTCATGAAGAAATTGTGACCAATTAAAGGAAGACATCTTACTTCCCTCTTGCATAACCAGTGCTTTAATTGTGAATTGATGCTATTTTTTGGAGGCCCTTATTTTGTTAAACGCCGTCTGACAGGATGTAACACACAGCGTTTTTATCGTGAAGGCTGGTAATGTGCTGGTTTGTCTTTGGGCTCAGCTGTGTAGTGTGACAGGGAGACGAAGCTGTGTGCTATTAGAACATACATCCCGAGTTTCATGGCTGCCGTCCTTTTGCGTGTTGAGTTTGCACGTCAGCGGACATCTTATTAAGACCCTCACTTACGCATATTTACGATCCAAAGGCCAAACGTGAAAATACTGTAATTCCAGACCGCAGACATATTCAGTGAGCTGGAAAACTTGTTGCTTTGTGGAGCACGTCATCAGTCGCGCGCATAAATCATGATCGGCAGAAAAGCCCATAACAATATGAACCGATATCTAATTTTTATGGCAATAGGAGACAGCACACACTGTTCTTCATTTCTCTGTGTGCATCACATGAACAAATAAGTAAGTTTGAGGATTATTTTTTGCATTTATAGTGTTTAATCTCAAAGATGTTATTTATATTGATGTTCCAATTCCTGCACGGCGCAGCGGTGAAAACCTGTCACTGTGAGTGGGGCTGTATCGTTGGTTGTATGTACTTTTGTACTTCAGATAGTGCTTTATCGTGATTGTTAAACTTTCCTCTTCAATTTGGTAATAAATTATTATGTACATTTAAACCATAGCCACCGTCAGGGAACAAAAAAAGTTCAAGCCATTCAAACGGAAGAATGCCAACATTAAACTGGAATAAAGGATGTGTAAGCTGATTACCTATAACTGATTATCTATTTATCAGTGCTCATGTGAAACTTTATCAAAATGTAACCATGTAAAAATACAACATTTTGACCCAGAATTACTTTAAAATTAATTAACCAATTAACTATGATGAATATTTGTAAAAGATATGTTGGATGATTGCTTATGTATTTATCAGTGCTCATGGGAAACGTTATCCAAAATGTGACTATGCAAAATACATAATTTTGACCCGAAATTACTATTAAATTAATACCAATTAATTGTGTTCAATATGTCAAGTTAGTTCATATCAAAAGATGTGTGTTTTTTAAGTGTGCAGGAGTAGGGGGTACATGGCTTCAGGCCAAATGTCTGTAGGGGTACGCCACTGTAAAAAGTTTGGGAACCACTGACTTAGGTGATTCATTCGTCTCCGTAGAAACATGGACCCAGGACCTCGTACAGTTAATACTATATACTATAATGATGAGGGCAGTGAGTATGAGCCCCAGAACATCTGCTGATCTCTTCAAAAGGTCAACAAATGATCTACGTGCTCGAGTGTTTGCGGTAAAATAAAAAGTATTCCTCCAGTGGAATATTTAAAAAGAAGAGAACACAACATTCTGTTCACCTGACACGTGACTGACACTTCGTGAAGCGACACCGGCGCATGAAGCAAGCAAAACATCGCCTTTGTGTCGTTTTCTTTTGGAAAAGTAGTGAGCCGGGTTTCTGTTGTTTGTTGTCATGCACACAACTCAAGGTCGTCACGGATGAACGGGAAGGACGCTTCCACAATGTTAGAATAAAAAAAACACATTCTCTATGTGACCGTGTGCCTTTTCGTGTGTTTATGTGTTTGTGCTTAAACTTCTCTTCAAACTGAGCTACACTTGCAGAAGATGGCCATCTTTGCACAATCACGTTCAAATTACAATCACATTAAAAGTGTTCTTGTAATGTACACAATGGTTCCATCTATTCATTAGCAGAGAACTGAGCCTTGTGGAACGCTTCACGCCACTGGAACTTGATAAGTATGCCATTTTAACTTTAACACAATTCGGCCGCATGTTTAATTCTTTGTTAACGTTTGACAAATATCGGAGACCATACGGATTATACTGTAACTGTCAAATTCATAGATAGATGAATAGACATGACACAAGCAATAAGTACAATGAAAGGAAATCAGTGTTTCCCATACATTCATTTATTTGTGGCGGCCTGCCACTAATAAATTTGGACCACCGCAATTAGATTGGTGATAGAAAACGATGTAATATACAAGGCACACCTACGTGTGGCGCTGTGGACGGGCATGCAAACGGAACCACGTGACACGCCAAACCATAGAAGAAGAAAGAACGAATGCACATAAGTCTGTCATCTTCCGCTTATGAAAAGTGGAATTACTTCTGCGAGTCATTATGAAGTATAAGACAATAAAATATCAGGAGAATGTCAACTGAAGTGAGGCGACGGTAAGTCGGTGACGTTATCGTTTCCGTATTCCCTGTATACACGGCAAGGACAAGCCGGCATTCTCAGATTTTCCCACTCTGGAAACAGTTTTCAAAAAATACAGTTTCAGGTCAGCCAGAACGCGTACGCGTATGGATGAGAGGCTGAAACAATAAAATACTTTGCCGTTTTGACCAGAAAACTTTTCTGTGTGGATGGCTCCTGACATGAAAGCATGTATCTCTCTTTTCTACGAGCAGGTGGTGTTGCTGTGGCTTGCCAAGCCATGCCGACAGAAATCGAGTGTTTTTGCTGCACTGAGTGACATACAGTGTTAGCATCGATGGAAAAGCGTTCCGTGTATGGCGAGGAGGACATTGCTCCAAGAGATTGCATCAAGGACAAATAATTGTTAGCGCTAACAAACCCTGCAGTGATAGAAAATCTTTTTCCACCTACCCAAAATAAAGTGGAATAGACACCCCAGACCAGCTGGACCTTCAAGTAAGTCACCATGATGTTGATTGTGATACATGGAGCACATAGAGCATGATATCCCAACACAGTCCATCTAGCTGTGTACAAACAAAATATGGAATGTAGGCTAATACTTTACAGCTAATTGGTTGTCTATTAGTAGTTGTTCCTAGTCAGTACAGATTGGTGTCCTTTCGCATTATTTTCAAATGGACCCGTTACGTCTCGGTAGTGGCGTGAGGCGCTACGTCACTACACCATAAAAATAGTTCTTTGTGTTAGCTGCTACAATAATAGTGTCGCTTCTAGCTTGGTTTATATACAGGTCCGTTATGTAAATAGAACATTGTTGGTGTTTTTATGGATTTTTTTTTTTAGGGCTTTATAGTCGAAATGCGTGTGTCCCATTATGTGCATTGTTTGCTCCCACATACTGGTTGTTTTTTCAGCTGTTATTCTCTCTTCAGAATGCGCAGAAAAGAGAGAGACATGTGTGGTCATTTTCCACATAAGGAATGTGGTTGATGGCTAAATTAAAAAAAAAAAGTGTTTTCCTTTAACATATTTGTGTGATTTCCATGTTTTTACTCATTTTTTGCCTCCCACAACATTTTACCTCTCTCCTACAGCATCCATTACAATGCAATTACAATGCAAATATGCCATGGCCAATCATGCAAAATAAATGGTGATGTCATTACAGTAACTCCATCACCAACAATATATTGAAGTCGTACGGGAACCACTGAAAATATATATTTAACACCAGCAAATACGTTGAATTGGAAAAATAATTTAGTCATATAGATTTTGACTGATTTATATTGATTTATTTACACAAAAAAGGTTGTTTACTACATATTTGTTCATTTGTTAGTTAGCGGGACCACTAAACTACTAACATATGTACAATGGTAGGGCCCAAAAACATGACAATTTATTTTAGTACATTATTCTGACATCAGGTCGTGTTGTCTCATGAATAAAACATGAATGTTAATAGCAGAAATTTGACAAAAGCAGGGGATGCTGATCATAATGTGGATGGTTTGGTCTTGGTTCAGGTCTGCACACGACTGCATTTCAATTGGCTAAACAATCAGTATATGGCACAGGTGCACGTGATTGTGTAGAATCATACATTTCATATGCAAGGCAACCAAACTGTTGGACAAGCAGCTGTAGATATGATGCAGCCATGATGCTGACGTTTCCTACAAAAAGGGAGGGGGCGGGGCGCTCATGCTTTGAGCCCTTGGGTGCCAACAGACCTCAGTGAGGCCACCCGGGAAGAACCAGGCCCAGGAAGCAGCATCTGTGCACACGGCAGCGGGCCTCACGGCCAGAAAGAACCTTTAGCTGACGATGCTGCACAGTGTGACATCATGATGATGATGATGATGATAATGAGCTGCGGGCATTCTATGACGTGTCCTCTCATCACATGTTCCACTCAGAGCTTCTAAGAGCTCTCAGAGCTACGTTTGAAGTGAGAATGCATGGAAACATCTGTGGTGGTGGACAACAAGCAGTTAAACACTCAAAACATCTGAGATATTCCAGCTTGCATCGGGCCTGCAGGCTGCCTAGCATATGAAAAGGTCTTGACCAGAGGAGACAAAGCAGATGCTCTAATTACTTTTTTCAACAATTCGTATCACGATTCGTGGTTGCTGATACAATTCAAGAACGATTTTGGTTCATTTATGACGATACGATTCGAAACGAATCAGTAACTTTTTTGCCAAAAATTCAACCAGTGTGACTGGAAACTGGACAGTGCGCAGGTCAAGTTTCCTAGATTCACATTGCTTTTTGTAAGGGAATCAGGTATGAATTATCAATAATGCTGACATACTTCAGAATAAACTATCAATGAATACAAAAAAAATTGTTAAAAATGCAATACAAACATGGGATGAACAGAGGTTGGTATAGCTTGCCATGATGAATTATTTACTTTAAAAAGCACAATCCAAACCTGCACTTTGCACCCTAAGGTGAGGGACACTATGCAAATTCCTCAGCAAATGAATGTGATATGGTATCTTCAATTAGGTGTTGAAAATTTCTCACCTGTACAGGCCAATGGTAGCAAGGGCTTTTTTTGTGCTGATAATCCCCTTGATCAGAGCAGCCATTTGAAAGAGCGGTGCAGCAACTAGCAAGTAATGTGGCCTCCTTGTACCTTTTGCTGCTGAGAGGGTCGGGATGGGTCCTCCATCTCGATGACGTGTTTAACAGAGACACTGAACAGTGGTGTGGTGGGTTTATGATAATACGTTTTGATAATGATGAAACCAAACCGGGAGAGCAAATAGATACTTCACATGTGAAGTGATTGCAGATGGCGTTCAGCAGTGTAAGGAAACGTGGTCATGCAAAAGAAGAATACATAAGAAATGCGAGTGTAAATGTGTGACAAAAGGAATAAACGGTCACCAAAAATTATGGCTTCCCAGCCTTTCCTCTGTCCTTCCTCCTCCCTGGCACAAGCAAGTGCGTGCCATTTATTGCTTCCGCGTACGTAAGCGTATGTTTTTTCTGGTGAAAAGTATGATAAAATGTGTGTAAATTAGATTAGTTTATGTCTCTGTAAATGAGTGTTTGGAAACGAGGTATAAGGTAAAGCCTGACTGCACTACAGTATATGGGGGCAGTCCTAGTTCTGTAAACTACTGACTGTTGTTGAGTACTTTTATTTTTTTGTACGTTGTCAATATTTATTTTTCTAACACTCACATTCATTTGCCTGAGTTGGTTGTTTTTGCAAACCTTTATTTGTAATGTTAGTCACAATTATATTGTGTGAGAATATTTGTTGAAGAGAATGATATATGAATGATTGACAGTTTACCTTACCAGTGTCGACTTGTACATTGTGTTGGTTTTTTATACATTGAGGTCCATTTTGTGTTGAGCTGTTTAAACACCTCCCCCAGTTTAGTAAACAAAAATGTGTATAGAGCAAACATATTATCCAGCCTAATGTTGATAGATGTATGAAAACTTTAAAATGATCTTTCAAAGGTACCCTTATTACAGATAAAACTTATTTCTATCTGCAATTAACAGCAATTTATTACAATTTAACTATGGACAACATGTGATTAACTGCGACTCAATATTTAAATCGATTGACAGCCCTATTAAAAAACTTTTTTACAGTAGAATGTTGACAACGGGTTTTCGGTGCTCTAACTACAAAAATATTCCATTTATAAAGAAGGAAACCCACTCTAAGGAAATTCACTTCTCATGGTCGGGTCTGGAACCAGTTAACCGCAATAAACAAGGAATTACTGTCATTACTAAATGAAACATTATAATGTTTCATCGCTAATATATGTCAATGTACCCAAAGCAGGTAAATATATGATGAAGATACATATCAAGATTAGCATTGCTTTGACGGCTTGGAACAGTACAACATTTTTTCCCAAAGCTGCGGGCCACGAATGCACTTTGGACAACTCTTCACTACATCTTTTATATGTATGACAGAACAGGTGCAGGTGGAGCAGAGCAGAGTGCCTTGATGTAATATGATGTAATATCCATGGCACCATCGTGTGTCCAACACAGACAAACACCTGCATGTCTTACTAAAATGAAGAATTGAGGGACAATTAAGTATTGATTCACTGATCAACTCCAATGTATGTAATAGTTGTAAATGTACATTTTCCAGATCCAAAATGACACAGGAGTGTGGCTAAAGTGTATAAATTAAGTGTCAATGATAGAAAAGTCGAACCTTCAGCAGTGATGAGACATGTTAGACACATTTTAGACTTCTCCTTCCCAAGGCAGGTGTTTCCATCCCTCATAATTGCTTCTTGTTCTCAACACTGACACCCTCTTCGCACCTGAGCCCAGCCCCTCCCCCAGACTTCTCCAAGCAAGCCACCTTGACTTTGACACGTGGCGTCATCAGTGCAGACTAACTCCTGGATCGATAGGCCAGTGCAGTTTGTCCACAACAGAGGGGCTGGAGAATAGCAATGAAGCTCTGAAGGTGTACACTGATGTTTCTTACCTATTTCATATTTTTTGTGAATATACATCGGCCACATACACCCTACTTTTCGTGCTATTCAATTTTCCACGACAATTTGATGAAATTTTGTCCGAGTTTTGGTACATCGCCTTAGTTTTGGCATCAGGTGCCCAAAAACAGCATCCCACGCCTGGTGATTCTATGCTTTTTATATTGAGTAAGACTGCCAAATAAGCTGCCATGGGGCCAAAGAAAGTTTTGAGAAACACTATTGAATTGTGGCATACACATGCCTGGAGAAGCTCATCAAAAGAATCATCAGCAATCAAGGAAGCTCATGTTGGGAAAGGGGTGTTAACAAAATAAAAATCACAAATAATCGAAGATGTTGAGAAGTCCTTATGGAGTGGGATTCCCCTTCCAAACAATAACCTCTCCTCCTCCCTCTCACCTCTTTGCCGCGAGTGTTCAATAAAGGTAAAGGCAAAGTAAAATGTTCATTTATCATTTCTTTAGTCATTTATATTTATTTGTCCTTGTTTTCTGTATGCAAAACAATCATTTTTCTCCATAAAATGTATTTTTTTGATAATATTTGTGGTGTCATGATTCATTGGATTTACATTATTTCTTATAGGAAAAATTGCTTTGTTTTTTTTCACACTTTAGTTTTCATCTGACCTTTTTGGAAACCGATGTATCACTCTATTTACTATCATTTCATGTCATCTTCGATTCCTACCAATTGCAATTAGTTTATTTGGCCAATAGGGCACTTGCGATTGTGCTCCCTGAGTTCTGCCCAGCAACAAGGGGTTGCAATGTGTCACGTGGCCAAGAAACAAGCAATTCTGTTGATCTATGCTACAGCTATGGCTAGTGATATGATAATGTACATCAGGGGTGGCATTTTCTACATTGCTATTGATAGATACATTGGAAAAAAATATATATAGGGCCCTGTCTACATAGGAACGTTGTCGGGACTTATTTTTTTGTCGGGTTGAAAAAAAATCATGAGAATGTCGAGTGAGGTGAGTCATGTCCGTTGAAATATTCAGATATTATGTTAGCTTGCCGTCAAAGAGTACTTGTGGTCACGTGACAGTGACGGGTATGTGATGTCATCATTTCTGTAAAACAGTGGTTCAGACATCTATACGGAAACGACAAACCGGCGTTTTCAGATTTTCCCACTTTGGAAGCCGTTTTCAGGTCACCCAGAATGCCGTTTCCGTGTGGATGAAAGGCTGAAAGGATAAAATGCTTTGCTGTTTTGACCTGAAAATGTTTCCGTATGGATAGCCCCTAAAAACGTACTGTAGTTCTCTCTACTTATAAGTAGCAGCGCCCACCACTTTTTGATCATGTAACGATAACACTAATTGTACTTTTTTGTGTCACGTCAAAGTCATAGACAACTTTACTTACATCTGCGACTCCCGCCTCCAGGATAGTGAGATTGGCTTCCTTCTCCAGTGATGCTTTCTGCTCAACTGCACACAGGAAGAAAGAGTCATTAACGTGCTGAGCAGCATTTAGTGTCACAAACTCAACATGAAGTCTGCATCACAACAAACATGCTGCCAACATAGCTGGATGCAGGACACTTTTAAATGCAACTTCACTGCATGGAGGCAAGCCTTGATGTCTTGCTTACCAGCTAAATTAGACAGAACGAACATTTGTGGACACAAATGAGCTAAAAGCGTAGCATGTTTGACTAAATATCGTTTATTCCAACACCTTTTCACACATATTCATCTTCTTTCTTCCATTAGCCTAAAGGGAAACAAAGCGATGCTGCTCAAGTCATGACTCGCAAGGATGCTATGCATCCATGGCCGTCTCTTGTGTCCTTGCAGTGATCCCATAGCCTGCGCATTAGCAATGTGGTGTAAACAAAGAATAATAGGAGTGTAAAGGTGATGACAGAGGTGTTATTTCGTGTCTACATGGCTCTAATAATGCTAAAAAATGTAAACATGTTTTCTATCCTCTAACTACAGAAATAATTCTTTTATTAACATCATACTTCATGGAAATTCACTTCTCGCGGTCCAGTTGGGAGCCAATTAACCGCGATAAACGAGGGACGACTGTAGCAGTCCGCCACAAATAAATTTGGCGCCACCGCTTTACTTTTATTATAATGCACCTGATCTGCCAGAGAGTAGGAATACTTAGCAGGATAGATAATTGTTGCCTACTTACAGATTTTGTTGCAATATTTAGAAAGAAATCAGACCTCTATAGATTCTCTTTTGAATTAAAAAGCAACTAGCAACAAATCTAGCTAAGAGACTTATGGAGACTGATATGAAGCACGTATCGCTCCCCTCAACCAGCAGTCGCTGTGCTGCTGTGAGGCCCTCCTCCATCTAAAAGCACTCACAGGCAGTTCCGTCTTGTTTGTGACGTTTACAAAAATGACAAACAGAAGGAAGTTCATTTGTATTTCTATATGTATTTCGTTGCTTTTCATGGTTTACTCCATCCATCCATCCATTATTTGGTTATTATTTTTATTTATCCAGGCTGCGGGGGCAGCAGTCTCAGTAGGAAAGTCCAGACCTCTTCCAGTTCCACCAGGAGGACACCAAGGTGTTGCTAGGCTAGTTGTAAAACATGATCCCTCCAGCGTGGACATCTGCTCCGGTGCCTCCTCCCGGCTGGGCATGCCCGGAACACCTCACCGGGGAGGCGTTCAGAAGGCATCCGGACGAGATGCCCGAGCCACCTCAACTGGCTGCTCTCGATGTGTAGGAACACTTGCTGTACACTGAGCTCCGCCCGGATGACCGAGCTCCTCATCCTATGTTTTTACTCACTTTTTGCAACTGTGTCATGGCCAATTATGCAAATTTTTATTTGCATAATTACATCATCTGCGTTCAAATCTCTGTTTGGGCATCTCTGTGTGGCATTTACATGTTCTCCCTGTGCGTGCGTGGGTTTTCTCCGGGTACTCTGGTTTCCTCCCACATTACAAAAATATGCATGCTAAGTTAAGTATGAATGTGAGTGTGAATAGTTGCTTGTCTATACGTGCCCTGCGATTGGTTGGCGACCAGTCGAGGGTGTACCTCGCCTCTTGCCCAAAGTCAGCTGGGATAAACTCCAGCATACGCCCGCGACCCGAGTGATGAGTAACCGCGTACAAAATGAATGAATGGGGGGAAATCATTACGTCAAGAAGCCACATGAACATGAACCAGCTTCTTTATTCTAGAACCAGAACTTGTTTCTAACTGTCTTAACAAGAGTCAGCGCAACCTGGACCGTCGTGTCCTGTCCGCTCCTTCGAGTGGGAACGCCAACCCACATTCGCGTCTCTCTGAGCTTTATTTCCCAAAAGCCAATCAAGACTCTGCCTCTAAAAAAGCAGACCATGTTGTTTGGCGTCCTGATGGACACACTGACATTTGTGCCAGAGAAAATAAGATGTAATATGACAAAATGGCGGCCTGGCAGCCACTCTGATAAAAGGAAATTGTCTATAATCAGATTACCCTTTTTTCACGCCTGTTTCCAGAATATTCCATCTTTACTTGTCGCTCTTTGAAAATGGAAAAACGGGCCCGAAGGAAGCAAGGAAAACCTAATCTATTTCTTTATTTTCCCTCCAAAACACACACAGGCGCTTCATTTGTCACGCGAGCGGCCGCTGTCCCGAGTTGTGCTTTATGTTAACTCAATGTATCGGAGGCGCCGAGAGGGGAAAACACAGCGAGAAACGCCTCGTTTTTCACCGTTGACAAAAGGGAAAGTCCCGGGCCGACAGAATGAAGCCCTGGCAGCACCACTGGGTCATTATTTCCACCATTAAGCACCCGGGCCGCCCCCGAACCCCCGCAGCCTTACGGCCACATCTCAGGAGCCATATAATGAGAAGAAAACAACGGCCATCCCTCAAACGCCAAGGCGGGGGGAGCAGTGCCGCACCGTCGCCACGGCGACAGCACGGGATGTAATCACATTAGTTGATCACCGCAGCCGACGTGCAAATGACAATAAATCACTAGCAGCTTTGCCGCCTCCTTCTTACACGCTCATCGACAACACTCAACCTGTGAACGTAGGCAAATCTACTGACAAACTATATAATAGCTAAAATTCAAATAACACACCATGACAGCAGGACTGTACAGCACAGACCTCTGCTAAGGCAAAACACCGGAGAGTCTTTGCTTCATGAAAACACTCTTTGTTATTAATGAATTTACGGCGTTTATTTTACTATTTCTTACTATTCTTAATGGTGCCTGGTTTTCATGCAAATAGGCAATATGCATCATTTAAAAAAATCAATTAAGTAAATAAATAATTATTATTTTATTTACTGATACTATTTTCAACAGTCCCTGGGTGTCTATATATATGTATATATATAACGGCGACTCATCTAAGAGGTCACAAAAGACCCCACAACAACATCCAATGAACCGCAGGCCTCACTTGCCTCAGTTAAGGTCAGTGTTCATGACTCCACCATAAGAAAGACACTGGCCAAAAACAGCCTACATGAACAGCCTACATGAGTTCCAAGATTAAAACCACTGCTGAACAAAGCGAACATTAAGGCTTGTCTCACTTTTGCAAGAAAACATTTTGATGGTCCCCAAGATACGCTGTGGTGTGCTGAGACAAAAGTTGAACTTTTTGGAAGATGTGTGTTCTACTACATCTGGCGTAAGAGTAATGCATTTCAAAAAAGAACATCATACCAACAGTAAAATATGATGGTGGTAGTGTGATGGTCTGGGGCTGTTTTGCTGCTTCAGGACCTGGAAAACTTGTGGCGATAAATGGAACCATGAATTCTACTGTCTACTAAAAACTGAAGAAGATGAAACAAAGTTGGGTTCTGCACCTCTGAATGGCTGAAGAAAAACAAAATGAAGACTTTGGAGTGGCCTAGTCAAAGTCCTGACCTGAATCCTATTGAGATGCTGTGGCATGACCTTAAAATGGTGGTTCGTGCTTGAAAACCCTCCAATGCGGCTGAGCTACAACAATTCTGCAAAGATGAGTGGGCCAAAATTCCTCCACAGCGCTGTAAGAGACTCATTGCAAGTTATCGCAAAAGCTTGATTGCAGTTGTTGTTGCTAAGGGTGACCCAACCATTTATTAGTTTTAGGGGGCAATCACTTTTTCACATAGGGTCATGTAGGTTTGGATTTTTTTTCTCCCTTAATAATAAAAGGTTTCATTTTTTGACTAATATTTACTTTTATTTATTGATATTTACATTTATTTGATGATCTGAAACATTTACGTGACAAACATAAAAAAATAAGCAATCAGGAAGGAGGCTTTTTTTACACCGCTGTATATACGTCATTTTTTAAAATTCAATTAAGTAAATAAAATTATTATTATTTTTTTTTTTTACCAATACTACCCTAAACGGTCCTTGAGTGTCATACATAGTTCAGAATCAGGAGTCACATACACACTATTAGCAATAGGGCTGGGTTGTTTTAGCCAGTCATTCTTCTGATTCAGCTAGCCGGCGTACAGTGACATAAGCACTTTTCTGTCGTCTGATTAGTTCATCAGAACAAAATAGCTCACAAGCTAACCCACACCCACTATGGCTGACTCAGGCTGAAATTGACATCTCTGTTGAGTAGATGTATTTTATTTAAACGTTTTATGGTTTTGACATGTGATTAAATAATTACTGAATCTGAACTGCTCCAGATGATGTTGAAGTGTAGATGTTGTAACCTTAGTGGTTCTATTTACACTCGTTACGTTTGGCTGCGCGCCAACTTTACAAGCACTCGCAATCACTGGTAAAGTTAGTCATTATTGCTCCAAGTTAGTATCCGAAATGACGGGTCAGGCATATAGGTAACGATGTATTGGAAGGTAAAGGGTTAAGTGATTCTTTGTTTATAATGGTACTGTGGGCTGTACTATGGTTGCTATATTTACCAAGTAGCGGTGCGCATCAAAAGTGAAAGGCAGGAAGTGTTTTTTACGTCATGCATGCAGGTATCTATTATGTAGGCGAGCGGGAGTGGAGCTCCGCCTCCGATCGTGCAGAAGTACCGCCGTGCAATGCTGATATGAAAGCTGCATAAACCCCTCCACCACCCCAACCCCTGACCAGCCACAGAGCCAAGAAGGCAGAGCTTGGACACAATACTCAGCTGCTCCAACTCGCATTCCTGGCAAAACACACAAGGGTGTCAAAGTGTGGACATATTAGCCATTTTTAGTTAAGTATACCCACCTATGATTTTGTTAGTAATTAAATTAATTAAAGCGATTATTTTACTTAGCTATACTATTCTAAATTGCAGCTTCCTGCTTCTGTCGAGTGCAGACGTGTATCTGCTTGCTCCTGCTTGCTTCTGTTTGCTCCTGCTTTTTTTCCACTTTGAAATCGTTTTTTTCCCCAAGTTTTGGAGATGATTGAATTTCTTCTCTTTTAAGTGAACCACGACTTTTTGGATCAATTTTTCATTTTTCCAACATATCTGACGAGCCAGCGACTACAACTCTCTCAACAGGCCCGGAGGAGTAATCCAAACAAAGTCTCCATGTGAAAGCTGTCGGATATATCAGCAAGAAATGTGTACGTTACAAGCAAGGATTTTTGCTTTAGAAACCGAAAAAGGACTTCATGAAACGCTCCCACTAGAATCCAGTGGTAATCCTCCTAAGGAAAGGGTGATAAAATTGGTACGTACAACCTAAACAATACTGTGTCTTTTCCAAGACTCTGTAAAGACGCTTACAATAGACTTGGTGCCAAGCCAAAGCCAAGTCGAAATGTTGGTATCTACAGAGATTTATCATCACCCGAAATAAAGCTACCAAACAGATTTTTACCACTGTCAGAGCCAAATGTGACTGTGTATAAGGCAGACAGAAAAACTGTGCCGAGTGTCAAGCTCAAAGATACTCTGGTGTTTGGAGACGGAGCCATATCTAACAAACATTAACAGAATTGCTACTTCCAGCTATCCAAGCGCCACTGTCTCTGGCATCACAAAACCGATACCTGGGGAACTGGCAAAACACCAAGGGGTGAAACATCTGATTGTTCATGTGGGTGCAGTAGATGTCAGAAAGCAAAAGTCTGAAACCTTAAAAAAAAGACTTTCATGAACTATTTGAGAGTCTTAATAAAGACTAATTGATAAAGATCAATCTCTTCTGGCAAGGAGAGGATCTGTTTAAAGGAAAAGGCCCACACCCGAACAAAGCGACTGACGGATAACCTCTTCCACGCTTTGGACCAGATCCTGACTCGAATCATGACTACAACCAGGAAATATGAGCATATTAGTTCAGTGCTCAGGTCTCTGCAATGGCTTCCTGTTGCTACAGATAATAGACTTGAAAACAGCTCAGCTTGTATACAAGTGGTATACATGGTCTTGCGCCAAAGTACATCTCTGACATATTAGAATCACACAAACCATCTCAAGCTCTGAGAAGCTCAGGGAGTGGTCTCCTGCGGTCTTCCAGAAGATGTGTGACAATCCTCAACTTTGGCAATGTTCACATCCAAGGTGATTTTATGTGTTTATGAAATGATTTTATGAAGTGATTTTGCCCTTCTTTTATGTAAAGCACTTTGAAATACCTTGTGTATGATTCGTGCTCCATTAATAAACTTGCCTTGCCTAAACAATCTTCACTGACAATAACTTTCATTACATTTTCATACATGAACAAACCTTTTTGAACTTACAGTATTGCGTTAAATACAAATTATTGCATTTTTTTACAACTTTGTAGTTTGTTTGAAGCCTACAACATAACCAGTAGGCTGTGTTTAGGATGAAGGTTAGAATAAATCGTTTATGCATTGATGCTATTAAAAACAAAATAAGTTTGATCAACAGCCTAATTTCAAGGTTTGAATGACTAAAGCATGTTAACATGCTAATGTTATCATGATAACACCTAGCATGATAGTGCTAAGCATCTGCTTAAGTTCATATTCATGAAAACCACAAAAAAATGGTATTAACACCTAGCATAATAGTGCTAAGTGTGTGTGTGTCTACCTATAAAACTGGCTAAAAATGCTAAATGCTACTGCTAGCATGCTAGCAATGCTAACATTAACATGCTAACACCTAGCATAATAGCGTCTACCTATGAAATTGGCTAAAATGCTATTATGCTAATATTAGCATGCTAGCAATGCTAAAATTAGCATGACAGTGCTTACAGACCCTTTCCAAAAAATTAGAATGTCATGGAAAAGTTGTTTAATTTCCATAATTCCATTCAAAAAGTTAAACTTTCATAGATTATAGATTCAGGGCCCACAATTTAAACGATTTCAAGTATTTATTGGTTTATTTTTACATAATTTGGGCTTCCAGCTCATTAATCCCATGAAAACAGGAATTCAAAAAATGAGAATACTGTGAAGAAATCAGCCCAAATTTTGCAGGGCATGAAGGTTTTAAACTGAGTATCACACACTAATCATCTACTAAACTCAAATCACCTGCACAGGCTTCCCCAGATGTCATTAAATTGCTTCAGTTTGGTTCAATTGTCTCAGTTCGATTCAATATGGGGAAGACTGCAGACATGACAACTAGCCAGAAGACCATCATTGATACCCTCCACAGGATGGGTAAGCCACAAAAGTTCATAGCTAAGGAGGCTGGTTGTTCACAGTGCTGTGTCCAAGCATATCAATGGAAAGTCTAGAGGAAGGGCAATATGTGGCAGGAGAAGATGCACCAGCAAAAGAGATGACCGTGGGCTTTAGTGGATTATCAAACAGGGAAGATTCAAGAATCTGGCAGAGATCCAGAAAGAGTGGAATGAGGCGGGAGTCACAGCTTCAAAAACCACCACATTCAGACGCATCCGGGAGATGGGCTACCACTGTCGGGTTCCTCGGGTCAAGCCATTTCTGAACCTGAGCCAACGTAGGAAGCGTCTCCACTGGGCCAAGGAGAAGAAGGACTGGACTGTTGGCCAGTGGTCCAAGGTCCTCTTTTCCGATGAAAGTAAAGTGTGCCTTTCATTTGGGAATCAAGGTCCAAGGGTTTGGAGGAAGACGGGTGAGGAACAGAACCCAAGCTGCCTGAGGTCCAGTGTGAAATATCCACAGTCCGTCATGATTTGGGGTGCAATGTCCGGTGCAGGTGTTGGTAAACTCTGCTTTCTTAAATCCAAGGTCACCGCAACAGTCTACCAGAATGTTTTAGAGGACTTCACAATTCCTTCTGCTGAGGATCTCTATGGAGATGCAGATGTCATCTTCCAGCAGGACCTGGCCCCTGCCCATACCGCCAGAAGCACCAAAACCTGGTTTGATGCCCATGCCATCACAGTGCTTGATTGGCCAGCCAACTCACCAGACCTAAACCCCATTGAGAATCTATGGGGTATTCTCAGGAGGAAAATAAGGGGCACCAGACCGAACAACAAAAAAGAGCTGACAGCAAGCATCAAGGAAATCTGGGCTTCCATAACTCCCAGTCAATGCCACAGGCTGATTGCTTCAATGCCACGTCACATCGAGGCAGTGATTAAGGCAAAGGGATTCCCTACCAAGTATTGAAGATTGACATATCGTTTTGAAAGTACCATATTTTGATTGATTTGATGTGATCCTAATTTCTTTCTTTTTTTTTTCCTGCAAAAACTGAGAAGTAAATGGTGATTTCTTCACAGTATTCTAATTTTTTGAATTCCTGTTTTCGTGGGTTTTATGAGCTGGAAGCCCAAATTACGTAAAAATAAACAAATAAACACTTGAAATCGTTTAAATTGTGGGCCCTGAATCTATAATCTATGAAAGTTTAACTTTTTGAACGGAATTATGGAAATTAAACAACTTTTCTATGACATTCAAATTTTTTGGAAAGGGTCTGTATATATGTGTTTGTGTTTATATATGTGTCTATCTATAAAGACGGCTAGAAATACTGCTATGCTAATGTTAGCATGTTAGCATGCCAACACCTAGCGTAATAGTGGTAAGAGTTTATAAAAATGTCTATCTAATAAAATGGCTAAAAATGCTACTATGCTAATGTCAACATACCTTTACATAACGCTAACGTAGCATGCTAACACCTAGCATGATAGTGCTAAGTGTTTATGTGTCTATTTGTTGAATCCTTTGATGTTGGAACGGTCTCAATCGGTTGAGAAATGTGGAAGTTGCTAGAACTCTTTAGATCAAAGGCATTTTGCTTTCCGGAAGAAAAAAATGTGGGAATTTTTGTGCTGTGGCTAATAGCATGAATGTCCTGACTTTGTTGAATGAATTGATGTTGGAATGAGGTATATCGGTTGAGAAATGTGGCAGTCGTAGCAGGTAATTAATTTGAGGGAAAAGGGTCAATTTTGACAAAATTTAGAATTTCAGATCACCCCAAGTGTTAATCAGTTCTTCCATATGCCGTTTCCGACAAGTTTTTCTGAACACAGTCAAAGAAACAGACAAACAGATACAGTAAACGGCGGCAAAAACACAACACAACCTCCGCGCTGCGCTTGGCGGAGGTAATAAGTACGTTTGATGCTTATTTTGTGCATTAAGAGTGTTTCATCTTGAAGATTTCGTCGGTATTGGTGTTCCAATCCCCGCCTGACGCAGAGGTGAGAACCTGTCACTGTGAGTGTGGATTCCCCTGAAAATTAGACTTTATCATTATCGTATGTTGTAAGTATATATTTTGTCCTTCCCATTCTGCTTTATCGTGATCAAACTTTCTCCTTGGTATTAAATTAATATGCAAAAAAAGTGGACAAAAAAAGTGATGCTCAAATTCAAACCAGTCATATGGAAGGACGCCAACATCAGACTGGAATAAAAGATATGTAGGATGATTCATTACTGTATCTATTTATCAGTGCTCATGTCAAACTTATCACAATGTGACCATGCACATTTTTGACCCGAAATTACTATGAAATTAACCAATTAAGCAACCAAAAAAGGTTTATGTGTTTTAAGTGTGCAGGAGTAGGGGGTACACGGTTTCAGGTCAAATGTCTGAAGGGGTACGCCACTGTGAAAAGTTTGGGAACCACTCATCAACAGGTAACAGTTTGTGCTTATGTATGGGATGTATTGAACGGGCGTGTTGACAAAGCGATGCTTGTTGTCTTCGACACGAGCACGATGACGCACGCCGCCTCCTCCTCCCCCATGTCGGCCATGTTTGCTCGACCCGTGACCTCATCATGTGTTTGTTTACATCCTGTTGGCTGTTTAATTGACGACATTTACGCCCTCGGATTCATCGCCACTTCATCCTGGCTGCTATGAAAGCACTCTGTTAGTTTACATCAACTATTCATTACGCTGATGTGACACTGGGGACTCTCACACACACAAACACACACAATACAATTAATGGCCCGCCGCCGCACTCAAGACAGGAAGCCGCATTCCAAAGACTAGCTTTCATTAGCATACAGGCACACACACACACACGCAAGCACACACGCAGAGAGATATTTTCACTGACACAATAAAGTGTGAAAGTCTGTAAAATGTTTTTTCCCAGAGAACTCTCATAAAACAATATTCCCTTCAGAGGCGGTGACCTTTGAGGAAGACACTTCTGCTCTCGTCTCCTTTTAACTCTTTCCTTCCTTACTTTCTTAGATCATCATTCCTTCTTCGCCACCTCACAACTCTCCTATGGACTACCGTAGAAAAAGTGAACATCAATCCAGGATTTCAGACTGCATGTGATTACATTGTGCAGTTTTTGTATTACGGCTTAAATAAGATAAACATTTGTGTTATTATTAGTTGTAATATATTTAGTTATAATATCAACATTACAGCTTTTTCCCGTTGCATATACCTTTTGAGCTATTTTTACAATTTTTGCTGTTGGTTTTTTTTTCCCTAAAATGTATCACAGGACACAAATGGCCCCTGGGCCGCACTTTGACCACCCCTGCTTTTATAGCTCTTCAACGTCAACACTGTGAGCAACCACAACTCTCTTTGGCTATTTAGCTTGTTAGGGAAGGGAAGTGTTATTGCAGCTGGAACTAATCGATGCGTGATCCAAAACCGGAGGAGAAGGCGTTCGTGACCTTTAAACGAGTCGCATACATGGAACTACAAGTCGACCAGTCACAGCCTTAACAGTCAGCGTCGTCACAGCTTGAGGATTTTTCCGGAGGTGCACGTCACACTGCGCGCAGAGACTTAACGAGGAAGCTGAAACCGGACGAATGGAACAAAACCAGAGAGCAGCAAAGCATACAAGCGTCTTCAAGGGCCACAATTCGTGCTGTGTACAAAAAATGCGTACAGCTCTGCTTTTATCCACATGTGTTGAGGTTAGCAGTACGGTGCATTGCTCCAGTATCGCAATTCAGCATTCCCATCCTTGCAAATTTGCACATTTTTGGTCAAAAATACATTTAAAAAAAAAAAATCTGTGTAAAGCACAGCGACAGTTAAGAAAAAACATTTTAAAAGGCTTTTTGTGAAGCTTTTGTAAAGTAAATATTTCAGTTTCTATGCAGTCAAGGCCATGCAGCTACGGTAAGGGGCGGGGGGTGTAAAGTCTATTTATCCTCCATCACCAGTGGAGGAGGAGGAGTAAAGCACCTTGAACATGGAGTTGTCACCTTGCTCATTGAGGCTCTTCATCACATTGGTGAAAAACACAAAGAGCGTTTTAGCGGGAAGAATGTTTGATAGAAGATTTAAAAGTTTGTGCCGCAGCAACACGCAATAAAACAGCAGAAATACAACTTTCATTTTCCATTAAGTGAAACCCAAAGGTCACAGTTTATCCAATTTTTTTTAGGCAGGCAGGCAGGCACACATTTAACTGACCTTCTGAATAAAGACACACACAACGGGTAAAGTCACAAAGTGAGAATAGACTTTGGACACTTTTAACCAATCACGTCTGAGGGCTTGCTTCTCACTGCCATGGTGTCAGCTAGCAAACACAGCATCGACACAGCCTGGAGCCACGGCGGCCCACCGGCTAAATCCACGATAAGATGATCCTTGCGCATCAAGTCGTTATCCGCCCACAACACGACATCTTGTCCTGCGGGTCTTAATTACCCGCCAGCTGGGAGGAGAAGGTGATAAGATGAAGCCATCTCACTGCTGCCGTGATAGTGTCCATCTTGAAACAAGGACTTCATACCGTCGACATGTTACTGAGTCCCAGCGCGTCGCATGCAGGAATGCCTGAAGCTCCAAACACATCCTGAAGCTCCAAACACAAAGTGTCAAAGTTCCACAACTTTCACCCGTAAGATACTTTAGTGTCCACTCAGGACTTACATTGCGGATGACACTTTTATACAAAACGACTGCAGTTCTGCACAGCCAGCTAGCCGGTAGACACCACAGGTGTGCGATGTCACTTGCTGCTAGGCAGAATACATGAACTAATAGAAATATTGTCATACAGCAGCTTACAATGGGGTTTCCTTGGCAACAAGGAGGCTCTGTCGCAAAACACAGCAGAGGAAGGACAAGGAGAGTTGGCAGGAGAATTATTGGATGAAGCCATGTGGACACACAGAGTCAATTAATTTCACTACCGAACCACTAATTGTGTAAAATATAATATCAATATGTGTACACTATTTAAAAATTAATCACCACGGCGCCCTCTGTTGGATCAAGAGAGTTATATCACTCAGAATAGGAGCTTTTTCTGTATGTGTGTGTGTGTGTGTGTGTGTGTGTGTGTGTGTGTGGTGTACAGAACCAGGTCCAACCCAAAGAGTCCAAGGTGACCTCATTACCAACATCGGTTCCGCTTGTCACTACAAATCACACAGTGTGTCCGTCAAGGTCTGCTTAGGGTTCGGAGCCGTGAGCCTATTCTGGCACAGAGGGACCGCCAGGATAATCAGCGTTGATCCGTGACCGTGGACGAATCAGCAACATCACACTGACACTCTGATGGAACATCTGACCATCTTTAACACAATTTTAAAAAGCCGGTGGCGAGTATACGCTACATACAGTGTACTACTGGATGTATGCAATTTGGACGTATTTCACATATTTTCATGCATGTGTTCAAAAGTCAAGTTTTAGTTGGAGCGTAGATTGCTGGTTAATTACCAGATTTGTTTGTGACATTGACGGTAGAAGTTCACGTGCTGTGTCTCAATTGGTGCACTTGCATACTTAGTCTTTTGAGTGCTCACACTGAGAAGTATGACAAAATGTAGTGTACTGTCAGTACTCGGACACTGTAAAAATGGTGAGTGAGTACGCGTATTTACCACCCTCAGTCGGCGTCGTGTCGATGTAGCGAATGGGGAGGGAGTAACTGGAAATAAAGGCGGCTGAGGTGGAAAGTACAACAATAAAAGTTGTACATGTTTTATTCAAAAAATGCAAATACACTGTAGTTCAATGGTGTCGAACTTGTTTTCATCCTGGGCCACATCACAGTTATGGTTGCGCTCCGAGGGCCGATAGGAACTGAATCCATACAAATGTATAATCGCATCGTAACGTTCTCAGTGCATTGAATGGGTCGCAACTGGACTGCTCAGGTTGTCTTGCAAGACGGGTCGGGACGACTAAATAGGACAGCTCTAGTCTGAGAAGGACAATATTCACAGACATTATGATGTTATTAATAGTTGCCCCTGCATTTGATTGTTTTTTTTACCAACAAACTGAAAAAGTAGCAGCAAACAGAGATATCCAAGTATAAAACTATGGTACAGTTTTTATGGTACGGTTTTAGGGGGTTTGGTAAGAAAAAAAGTCTTGTTATATCTTGTTGCATCAAATAATAATATTGACTGATTGATTTAAGTGAATAAATTACACTTGCATGCAGGACAAATAAAACAAATGCATTTAGCAAGAAACATTAAATGTCCATCCATCCATCCATCTTCTATCCGCACTAGGGTCGCGGGTATGCTGGAGTCTATCCCAGCTGACTTCGGGCAAGAGGCAGGGTACACCCTGGACTGGTCGCCAGCCAATCGCAGGGCACATACAGACACACAAACATTCACACTCACATTCATGCATTAAATGTCTTACTTAGTATTTCCAAGCTTTTGTTTATGCGGCCCTCAGGCCTCGAGCGTGACACCTGTGCTTTAGTTGGATATCACCCAGTATATAAGTCGTTTAATGTAGTAGGTTAATTATTCTAAATTTGAAAAGTTGGAAGATATTTCATGTGGTGATCTAAATGTTGGTGATAATGCACCGTCAAGTGGCTGCAATTTTTTCAGAGAAGACAAAGAAGAAGAAGGTAAATATTGTGATTGTCATTTCCGGTAAGTGTACAACAACAGTAATGGATTTGGGATAGCACTACACTGTCAGAATTCACACACTCAGGAACAAAGTACAGTGTAGACAGTATACTTATTGAAGTGCACTGCTGTGTCTTAAATGGAACACTTCTGTCGGTACACTTCAGTAAGTATACTGTGTATGTGGTGTTCCTGAGTGTGTGAATTTTGACAGTGTAGTGCTGTCCCAAATCCATTACTTTCATTGTACACTTACCTGAAATCGCAGTACAGTGGTACCTCGGCGTTTGTTATTAATTCGTTCCAAAAGGTTTGACGAAAAATAAAATGTATGAAAACTCTATTCCATAGCAAATAATGTAAATTCAGTTAATCCACTCCAGAAACCCCAAAATATTAACAAAGAATAGAAGAATAGAATACCAAGGCTAAAATTTTGGCAAAAATGTTGACAAAACCCAATCATACAAAAACTGGGGCAAATGAAAACTGAGGTTCACTACTTTCCACTTTCTACTCAGCCACCATTATTTCAAGTTAGTCTCTCTCCTTCTGCTATGTAGCCAAGATGGCGACTATTGAGGGGGACGAGTGTCCATCACTTCACACTCACCATTTTGAGCGTGTTGAGTGTACTGCCTTTTGCCTTACTTCTCACTTATGCACTCAAAAGACTACAGTAAGTACACAAGTGCGCCAATTGAGGCATCATCTTCTGCCATCATGACAAGGCCTTACAGCTCCAACTGGTGGCCTGGCGTGCACACTACAAAACTGATCAGTCATATTTGGTCACATGTCTCTCTGGAGTCTTTTCAACAACAACAAACAACATTCAAAATGGCTTCAAAGGCAGCCACTTATCTTTTTAATTAGCTGCAGCTGGATATCAAGTTGATATTGTCAGCTGAGGACAACCAGGACGTCCATCCTCTCGCTCTGCACTCGCTCCCACTTCCCTGTTGCAACTGATAAAAAAATATCAAAGCTAAAAGCTGGCCAAAGGTGGATAGATGAAATCTCTTTATGATGCAAAAACACAGCAGAAGAGCATGAGAGGGCTGTGGGGGGGAGGTGCACAGGATATTGAACCTGCAGCTGAAGAAACAAAACAGCATCTTTCATCAGCCGCAGATTAAAGTACAAACCCGAGAAGGGACACAGAAGAAGAGGTTCCTAATTACATTCTCTATTTCTCACACACACACATGCACACATACGCATGCACACACACAGCATCAGGTTATGTGGGTCTAATAGGCAATTCAAGAAGCTATTTACACTTCAAGGTGTTAATGCAACACTTAGCTCAATCTTATTACCACCAATGTGCCACCAACACACACGCACACACACACACACACACACACACACAAGGCCTTGCAGACCTTTGCACATGGTTTTTGTTTGAAGACATTCTAATCAGTTCCACAAACAGCTTGACTTGTTTTCACTTGTTCCAGCAAGAACCGTTGTTATATTCTACACGACACATTGACAAGTGAAAGGACACCTTACAAACTGGTTGTCAAGGTAACAGCAGCAGCGTTAAAAGGAAAACGCACAGTACTAAGTGTACTATGCTCAAAAAGCCACCCGCTCATGGGTGGTCACATTTGGATTTTATTTTGAAAAGCCTAGTCCAAAAAGCTGCTTTCTTCTTGGATAAAACACTGACTGCACAAGATGTGCTTACTGGACTGCACATGGAACTTTCTAGAAGGTCTTGACTGCGATGAGCTTGGGAAGGTTGAAAGATGTGAAAATGAACGTGCACTCTCTTATTAATAACCGCATGCTGCAGAGAGCGGGAAATGAAGGCGGGGCTTCATTAATTATGCACAAAAAGAGGAAGTACAAAGGAGGAGCTGGTCTTTGAAGATAGCAAACACTAAAAAACACTAAATGTCATTCGCAGCCTTTGAAGCTCTTTTGTCCCCGTGTCGCCAACACATGAAACGGTGGATGGCGACCGTGAGGTTTCAACCTGAGGATATGGCACCTTTAAAAACCAATGACAGCAGAAAGCACACTGCTCCGTCACAGCGGTGCAAATCATTATGAAGAAAACAACACGCCTCATTTGTTCTGCAGTCCGTACCTGGTAAACACAAATACCTATGACGTAAAATACCATAAACTTGCAACTCGACGCGAGATTTGACTCAGACTTTAGTCTGATAAATTGAAAATACTCAAGATTTTCAGTGAGTGTGTTGAGTAAAATGTATTCAGCTAACGTGATCATTGCTATACCGTTTCCAGCAAGACAACACATTTTTCCACAGATTCTGCCGCTTTGAATGCATCTATTAACGTCCAATCAGGTTTAACAACAAACGAGGGTGTGGCTTATTTCTGCAGGGTGGTAGTTATTCACATGCACATGCGTGCACACAAAGTTAATTTGGTAAAATTAATAAAGTGTATCTTGAATAGGGATGGGTGCTAAATTTTACAGGCATCAACCAAATTTCATCTGTATTACCGAGCACCAATTCAAAATCAAAGAGTACCATGTTTCGGTACCTAAACGGCAGTCTCCGTGGAGTGTCATGGTGCCGTTCCTAACAACATCAAATTCACAAGAGAAGACGACGGACCCAGAGAAAGGGGGCAATGTTCACACCAACAAGGTGACAAATTAAAGCTACAGAAGCTGAAATAAGTCATTTAAGTACAAGGACACAATAAAATGTACCTGTTTCATAAATGTCAATGTTGTGAAAGAAGACACTTTCAATATGTGACAAGACGCCTGGACGCATGTCGGTGTGTAAAAATGACCAAACAGCCATATTTTAACCAAACCAAACCACCAAATCTTCATTTTTGTATTCACTAATGAATTAAAATCGACTGAAAATCGTACGTGTGTATTTTGTTAGTCAGTATAACACAGTAATAACATGTCAGTAGATAGTATTAAAAGAAAATTCACAACCAGCATATTTAGTAATACTTTATTTGTAAAATAAGCCTGGAATGTCCATAAACAACAATATAGATGTCATTGACATGTAATCCAGCAAATAAAAATGATTCACTACGTAGCAGAGAGTTTGTATTTAAATAGTGAACTCCATCTAACACAGTGGTGATTTCTTTCTATGCCTTTCAGGAGCACCACAACCACAAGAACCAAAACAGATGTTATTTAAACACACACTAAAACATTACCCACAACTATAGAAAGTTATATTATCTGTTAGGCCGACGGCATCTGCAGGGACAGCTATTCAGCTAATAGCATGTAGCTTCGTCTTCTTCTACAATAAGGCCATTCAATGACCACAATCACCCTAGCATTCGTAGTAGTGTAGTTTACAGCAAAGAAGTTTGTACCTTTATTATTATTTTTTTTTTATCTTTTGCTCATTTGTTTTAAATGAGCAAATTTTATTTGCCCTCCATGATCCTCATGACATAATTTTTCAAAGGAATAGGATTTGAGCTGGGTTTCAGTTGTAGTTAAGGTTTTAATGTTGAAGAAGCTTTGAGTAGTGGCCAAAAGGACAAGCGGCCGAAGTGAGTTTTCTACGCAAGGGTGGCTGGGCTGTCCCTTAGAGATAAGGTGAGAAGCACTGTCATCCGGGAAAAAACTCACTGAGTAAAACCGCTGTTCCTCTGCATTGAGAGGAGCCAGATGAAGTAGCTCGAGCATCTGGTCAGGATGCCTCCCGGATGTTCAGGGCACGTCCGACCAGTAGGAGGCCTCGAGGAAGACCCAGGACACGTTGGGGAGACTATGTCTCTCAACTGGCCTGGGAACACCTCGGGATCCGCTGAGAGGAGCTGGCTGAAGTAGCCGGGGAGAGGGAAGCCTGGGCTTCCCTGCTTAAGCTGCTGCCCCTACAAGCCAACCTCGGATAAGCGGAAAAAGATGGATGGATGGATGGGTTTCTAAAACAACTGCAAACCGTTGGAATGGTTTCCAAACAGTTCTTTTTGCAGACCAGATTTTGCGATTTTTTTCTGTACCTGAAAGTTTCGACTGCCCACTTACAATCTTCCTCAGACTGAGGAAGAGGACTCTGGTCTGTAAAATGAACTGTTTAGAATGTATGAATCCATCCATCCATTTTCTATGCCGCTTCTCCTGTTTAGGGTCACGGGGGTATGCTGGAGCCTATCTCAGCTGACTTCGGGTGAGAGGCGGGGCACACCCTGGACTGGTCGCCAGCCAATCGCAGGGCACATATAGACAAACAACCATTTACACTCACATTCATACCTATGGACAATTTAGAGTCGCCAATTAACCTAACATGCATGTTTTTGGAATGTGGGAGGAAACCGGAGTACCCGGAGAAAACCCACGCGCGGGGAGAACATGCAAACTCCATACATAAATGCCCCAGGGGAGAATTGAACCCAGATCTTCCCGATCTCCAGACTGTGACTGTGACCGTGCGGCCCGAATGTATGAATGTTAGACCAAATTAACCTCATTGGACTAGCTGGGATGGTGTTTGGTATATTCTTAAAGTTTATATATAGAGAGATGAATAACTTACATTGAAAAATAAATAAATTAGTATATTAGCATTTATTATCACATAAACACACACAAAAGTACCAAAAATTGGTACGGTCGAGTACTGGTACCGATTCCCAGGGTATCTTGAATGTCTTCAGAAGTTCATTTGTTGATGTACTGGTTTGCACTTCCTAATCCCTGAATGCTATGTCAGCACTCTTTTTCTGTGACTAAGTCTTTAAAACAATTAAAAAATTAATTGTATATGTCAAACCTAACAGCTTGTTACATTGTTAAAACGACTTTCTCCCACCTCTGGTACAAAGTATACTTATTGAAGTATACTGACGCAAGTATTCCATTTAAGACACAGCAATTGTCTCATATTGTATATTGACCATTCTGTAATGTACCATAACATAGTATCATATTGCGATGTATATTACATCGTACTGTATGGGACTGTAACATATTGTATAGTAGCTTATTGTAGTGTACTCGACTGTGCGGCATAACATAACATTACAGACTGTATTGTATTTCATAGTATTGTACTGTATTATGTAATGTAAAGTATTGCCACGTACCATATCATTCTGTACCATAACTGTACAATCGAGTTGTTAAGTTGTTGGAAAAATATTAATTGGACCACATATGGGCTTATTTCTAGAATAAGAAACAACTCTTGCCTGGCGCTACAGGCTAAGTTCTTTTTGGCAATGCAAGCATGACCAAAGGTTTGCTCCTCCAGCTCGCTTTGAGAAACAAGTCACGAGGCGACGAGGGGGGTAGAGGAGGAGGGTTGTGGGCTGTTCCGTGAGTGCGGCGGTAATCAAAGACGGGCGCCCTCGAGAGGGACCAATCAGTCGGGCTGAAGCTACATCTCATCAGGCACGACAAGGATGGCTAAAAATGAGCCTGCAGGCTGCGGGCGGCCTCATCAGGCTGCGAAGGGCCGAGCGCTCCAAATGTCAATGTTTGCTTTTGTGACGTCACCAGAAAGATGAGGCTCTCTTGGAATGTTTCATTCCATGACAGAACACTGTTTAAGTGGCGAGAGGTGCTAATTAGATCCACTAATCAGACAGACAGCTTCATTACTGGCGAGGATATTAAAAACTTCCACCAGAACGTTCCACTTTCATCCTTTGCTCTCGAATGTAAATGTAAATGATTCTAGTTTCAGACCCGACCAGGCCACTTCCTGCCTTCGACTGGGTTTGCAGCACGGCTTATCAATTATACGCAAGGCGGGAGGATTTAAATGAGATTATGAATAATAAATAAAGCCAAGAGGCACCTTCACACCATCCTGTCGTTGTGGAGCTAAAAGGCTATTATAGATCTATTCATGGGTTAAATTACAACACTGTTGTTTTTAGTTTGAGCTGCTATCCAAGGTCAGCGAGCATCAAAGGCTTAGTAAGCAAAAGTAACGATACTGTTTTATTACTTAACCTTTTAATATAAACTTATTTTTGCATTTGTATGACACCGTTTGACCCTGGTCCAGATGAATTCCCTTATTTTCCTATGGGATTGTTTGTTTAAAATATCTATCCATCCATCCATCCATCTTCTTCCGCTTATCGGCGGTCGGGTTGCGGGGGCAGCAGCCTAATAAGCAGGGAAGCCCAGACTTCCCTCTCCCTGACTACTTCGTCCAGCTCCTCCCTAAAATGTGTTGTTTAAAATATGAATTTGAAAGAACTCAGAGGTTCTACTGTAAACTGCAGGGGTTCTGCCCACTCACACACAAAGTTCTGACGCCTGTGTCAATTGCTGCTCATGTGTTGGCTATACATTTCCTCTTGGTAGCTCAAATAGGTTCATTTTGTCTTCTTACTGAATACCGTAATTTCCGGTGTATAAGCCGTTACTCTTCTCACAATTTATACAGCAATGAGGCTAATTTATGGCTAGAAGAACTACAGTTCCCATGAGTGCAGCTTCAGGAAATAGTGAATTGGACGATTGGAGTGGACGCTATTATCACGTTTTGAAGTCTTATGCAGCGATCATATTTTGTTCTGACAAAGTTTAAGTTTGATTAAGTGTAGAATTACTAGAGCTTCTGTTTGGATTGTTTGGGCCGTGGCAGATGTTGACCTGATGAAAAAAGGCGTCTCATGTCTCAACATTAGAGCCAACGAGTGATGCTGGGAACATCGAGTGGAGATAGGATGGCAAAGTTTATAGTGTGTCTTTCTTTCTAGTGTGTCAAAAAATCCACCAAGCTAAAGGGCTAATTTGCCTCAAGACGAAAGAGAAACAAGAGACTGACAAAGTGTGTGACAAAGGAATTATTAGGCTGTTCAATTCTGATGCTGAAGAACACGACTTTAGTGGTTTTAGTTCACAGGAGGAGAATGAAGAGGCTGATGAATGACTTAACTGGCCGTATTTTTGGGAAAAAGCATTTATTTAATCAAAGGTTTAAAAAAATCTTTCTGTGTGTACTGAATATGCCATGTTACAACGTGGACACCTGTGGCTTATAGACCGGTGCAGTCTACATATGTAAAAAAAAATTTTCATTTCACATTTACTTGTTGCGGCTTATATACCGGTGAGTTCTATAGTCCGGAAATTATGGTGTATGTTTATTTTGCTGTATTCAGACAACTTTATTTAGGTATGTTAGATGCAGTTTTACCTTCACATCAGATGACAGCCGAAACAGGTCAGGGTAAAATCTCCATCTAACATACATAAAGAAACTTGTCTGAATATAAGAAATTAAACATACATTTCCTCTTGGCTCGAACAGGAAGCTGACACACGAGGAGGTGAGAGGAAGTGAGAGCATCAATAAGCAGGCAAAGTGAGCACCGGATGAAACACATTACTTTGACCTAAAGAGCTCAGTAATTACGTTTGGCATTTTGACGAGAGTTTAGCTGCGTTGAAGGTCAGCCTGTCAGCGTGCACATCTATGCTAATCTACTCGGAGGACGTAGAAGGAGAAAAAAAGCCCCCTCTACCCCACCGCAGTCACCTAAACCACCTCCTCATCCTCCAAACAGCATCAGGACCACTTTGATAGATGCAATCTATGAAAAATGAAATGAAAAACCTCCTTATGAACGCTCTATATGTCATCATTATGATCGAAAATACTATCATTATTATTATTATTATTATTATTAGAAATATTATCACAAATATTACTATTATTATCATAAATATTATTATCATCATCATCACACACGCACACACTCTCGCTCTTTCATCACTTTATGCTTAAATGTGATGATTAACAGCTGTCACACAGATACATATTATTCATTTGCATCATTAGGTACACCATTTAAGGAGCTCTAATACAAGAGCTCGCCTTCACAAATAAAACAAGTAATGCATGGCAGACTTTCTCCCGCATGTGTCAGTCAAAAACTCAGCATTATTATTTCGTAATAATTGAAGTGTCCAGTGAGTGAATAGAAGTGGAACAAACTAGAATGCTAGTGATGCGAGCGTCTTGGCCTGGTACCAGCATGAGGTCCAAAGTTGGAGTCGGAGCAGTTTCGTGCTGAAGAGCAGAAGTCAAGAGAACAGACGGTGTCGGGCGTAGGGCGCCTCAGCTGCTTTAAGTGCTAATTGAGCTGCTCGCTGTCCTGACCCTGACCTCCGGCCTATTCTTGGGGGCCCGTTCTCACGGCCGTGATGCACCGCTGGAAGTAGCCTCCGAGCCCCCATCGCCCCTCCTGCCCCGCTGCAACAATAAAGGTCAGCGCCTGGCTGCCCACCATCTTGACATCCACCCCCACGTTTGACAATGGCATGGCCTCACAATGGCGGCCGCACGTGACACGAGCATCGGCTTCTTAGAATGCAACAGCACGTCTGTTCGGTCGGCCTACAACACAATGACCTCCAGAACCCGGGGGGCCATCGATCCGATCATATGCAACTCGTGCAGCATTAACACTGCTTCTGTTTGTTTTTTAAAAACTTTTATCGAATATTCCAGACATGTCACATTTTGTTTCTGATACTTTGAATTACACATAAATATTATATTTTTATCAAATAATGATCAATTATAAAATTGTTATTATTATTTAGTCAGCTTATACTTTAAGAAAACACTGCTAAGTTTGTCACATTAGTGCTTTATGAAATTATTCATGACATGCTGGTGTATGACTGCTTGCTTTTTTTCCACATTTTCCCATACAAGTAGTTAGAAGTGTCTTGTTTTTATAAAATTGATTTGGTTGAGCTTTTAACTGACGTTCTTGCAGTTACGTGGTTGTATAGTATGTGTATGTTGATACAAGTGTCATCTAGAAGTTAGCATAGCAACACAACTGAATGTACGCTGTAGGTTTTTAAGTAATATTACAGTATATAAAGTATGTATGTAAGTATGTAAAGTAAGTAAAGTAAGTATGACTGTATGTGCTTTTATACATTTCTGTACATTTTGCATTTAACTGTGCAAATGTATTTTTTAAAGATCATGATTTACAACAAAGTTGATTTATAGTATTCAAATGTAAATATTTTCTTAAATAGTGAATATACAGCATATAGTGCAGAGAGCATTAACAACAATGGCGACAAATCACATCCACACTTTAACACATCAACCGCGTGTATGTGTGTGCGTCAGCAATGAGTGGAGGGTGTTGATGAAGCGACAAAAAAACAATGCTCGCTATTAGCAAAGCTGACAGTCTCCCAAGAGATGAAATAAATACAAACGGTGATGCACATTTGTTTGACATGCGCACAATTGTTATCATTTACATTCAGATTTGTTTATTTAAAAAAATATATTAATTTTATTTGATCTAACTTAATTTTACAGCTAAAGTGAGCACTCAAACTTAAAACTGTCAGTACCGAGCTACTGTAAACTTGCATGGGGAACAGAACCAAAGAGTCCAGAGGAGAGACAAGCTATCACAAAGTTCTCAAATAAACCTACCAGCCACGTGTACCACATCTGCGGTGCTGACGTTCTGGCGGTTTGGACTCACTTTAAAGGTCACGGCAGGGCCCACCACTCTGAAAAACATACACAAACACACACATTACAAGATAAATATCCTGTGGAAGGTTCTCATTCATTCCACCAACTCTTTCCATGGAGGGCCGCATACAGAAAAATGGAAGATGCTCAGAGTCAGGACTAAACATGGTGAGGCTCCGTGTCAGTTTTATGCTACCCAAATCTGGAACAGTCTTTCAAAAGATGTGCGACAATCCTCAACTTTGTCAATGTTCAAATCCAGGCTGAAAACAGGTCTATTCAGCTGTGCATATGGCAACTGAAAATACTTTGTCTGCACTCTTCACTTCTAATTAATTTTTAGTTTTTTGTTTTATGGATTGATTTTAGGGAATTTTATGTCATGATTTTAGAATGGGCCGCACGGTGGTATGAGGTATGAATGTGAGTGTGAACGGTTGTTTGTCTATATGTGCCCTGCGATTGGCTGGCGACCAGTCCAGGGTGTACCCTGCCGGTCGCCCAAAGTCAGCTGGGATAAGCTCCAGCATGCCCCCTAAAGAGGAGAAGCGGTATAGAAAATGGATGGATAGATGGATGAATGATTTTATGTTTTACAGATTTTACCCTTCTTTTCTGTAAAGCACTTGGATTTTACCTTGTGTACAAATTGTGCTCTATAAATAAACTTGTCTTGTCTTGCATATATGTTCTCCGACGACACAGCCATTGTTGGTTGTGTTTTAGAGGGGAATGATCTGGAATACAATACTTTGTCAGCTGGAGTGAGCTTAACCAGCTGCAGCTCAACACCAGCAAGACAAAGGAGATGATCATTAACTTCCAGAGGAAAACATCTCACTTTACACCGGTGAACATCCAGGGAGCGGACATAGAGTTGGTAGACAGCTACAAATTCCTGGGTGTTCACCTTAACAACAAGCTGGACTGGTCCGTCAACACCCACGCCCTCTACAAGAAGGGCCAGAGTCGCCTTCACCTGCTGAGGAGACTGAGGTCCTTTGGTGTGTGCAGGACTCTTTTACGGACCTTTTATGACTCTGTGGTGGCCTCAGCCATCTTCTATGCTGTGGGCTGCTGGAGAGGGGGCAGCACGGACAGGGACAGGAGCAGGATAAATAGACTGATCAGGCGAGCTAGCTCTGTCCTGGACGGTCCTCTGGACTCCGTGGAGGAAGTGGGGGAGAGAAGGATGTTGGCTAAGCTGACATCCATCATGAACAACACCTCTCACCCGCTACATGACACTGTTGTTTCCCTGAGCAGCTCCTTCAGCACCAGACTGTTACACCCACGGTGTAAGAAGGAGAGGTTCCGCAGGTCCTTCATACCGACAGGCTCTACAACACCTGCACCACCTGAACCATGTTGTAGACACTATTCTTTCTTTACACTGTTCTCTTTACTTGTCTTGCTGCTGTAACAAGTAAATTTCCCCGCTGTGGGATAAATAAAGTACATAAAATACAATACAATATAATGCTTCTCATACATTCAGTGGCCTGCCACAAGAAAATTTCGACCGCCACAAATTGATTTGGCGCTACCTGTTTGCCCTCACTCAAATACATTATAACACATGAGGGGCCTCATTTATAAAGGCAAAAAAGTTGCGTTACTGTGGGTGAAATGTGCATTAGTATCTTCCTCCGCAAATATTGTTTTTTAAAGAAAAATTCTATGTGGACATTCTTTCACCCATACGTTGAGCCCACGCCAAGTTTTTCAAACATGGGAATCAGAGAGGCCCAATGGTGACTCCAAGAAATAAAACTCCCATGGAAAAAACACAGATGAACTATAAAATACATAGCAGTACATCCCGCTACTTCACAATGTATAAGCCTTTCACTAATACTGTTCATTTATTTGTTAGAGCCTAAATATCAACATATATAGATACTGTACATTTAATTTTGTTATATTGTCTGCATGCATAATGTGGGTTGAATTATTTCATCACTGCTTATTTTGCCACATTTTTAATTAAATGGCACAGTAGTGCACAAATAGGTTGAAAGGTGTGTCTTTTATTTTGCATACCTAATGTAGAAGCAAATGTATTGAAGTAGGGAAAATGTATATATTTTTTAGGCTAAAGACCAAAAAATATGGCTTGCAGCACAATGTTTTCATAGATAAAGTTACGTTAAATCATAAATAATTACATTTTTTGGAGTGGTCCTAAATATCTAATGCAATATTCTGATGAATTCTGATTTTCAATGCAGTTTGTCCTTACTATGGTCACGGGGCTATGCTGGAGCCTATCCCAGCTGACTTTGGGAGGGAGGCAGGGTACACCCTGGACTGGTCTCCAGTCAATTGCAGGGCACATATAGACAAAGAACAATTCACATGGACAATTTAGTCACCAATTAACCTAACGTGCATATTTTTGCTATGTGGGAGGAAAAAACCCATGCACACACATGGAGAACATCCAAACCATGCTAACCATTAGACCACCATGCGGCCCTACGTTCCCTCAGTTCAAGATAATATTGTGTGTTCCAAATGTTCTGTGCTGTGCTGAGTCATCGGTTGAGCTTTAGCAAAGGATGTGCAATCAGTTTGTTGCTGAAGAAGCACAAGAAGAAGAAGACATGTAGATGTTTTCCCGGAGCGTTGTGTTCCCGCCAAATAAATCAGGAGGCACTGAAAGACGGGAGGCGGAGAGTCTGGGTGGTCGAGGGGGCCAATGGAGCCGCCCAATCAGATTAACCTTTTGTTTTCTCTGCTGTAATTCCCACTAAAGGCCCACAAGTAAGATGGATGTCCTCATCCCTCCCAGGATGCATTGAGCGCTACTGTAGCGCCGCTGCTGTGAAATAGTGGCACGGCGTGAATGGAGCTGCTCATCGTGCTGCCGCCACAAATATGTTCCGTGTTCTCTGGGATTTAAGTAGCAGCTTTTCACGTCGGCTTAATGGATTCCAATTGTCTGCTTTGGAGTGGCTTTTACACACTGAGCTGATCCACACACACAGCACAAGCTACAACTATACTACTCCGGCAGTGGTGTATGTATGTGTGGCTGGAGGGGCCATTTGCAGATGGTAGCTAATTTTTTATTGGTCGAAGAATAACATTAAGAACATCAAAATATTACAACGAAGGTTTAAGAAAAAAGGTTAGAATAGCATGGTTCAGGAGTTTTCAAAGTGTGGGGCCTTCGCATCTATTTCCGAGATGGAGCGCTGTGGCCATCTTGTTTACGTATGGGTTCCACAGCGGAAGAAGATGTTAGTGTCTTCGTCACATACACATGAACGCACAGGCGAAAGTGTGCAGGGGTACGGCGGGAGACCAATATCATGCCAATGCTTTTTTTGAGAAGGCTTTTTTGTGATGCAAATATATTAATATTTTCAATGCATATTGTTTTGAGAAGCCAAACTCTTTACTTAATTGTCCCCAGCAACTAAGTGGAACTACGTTCTTCATCACAGAAATCTGACCACAACTGGACTTAGAAGACCAAGTGGGGGGTAAGTCTCTACGACGCTGATGGAGATGTCGTACAACTTCATATCAAAAAATCTGAACTATCCCTCCTTACATTGTGATTGTATATTTGTTACATTGTGTACCCTGTTAGATAATACAGTACATCTATCTGTATTATATACTTCTATTCCACCGCAAAGTAAATACGGAGGAAGTAACCAAGTGGGAAACGTGAAAATAAGGCGAGAGTATTATTTGCGCTGGCAGCAAAGCACTAGAAGCATCCATCAAGTGCACGCTGTCATCCATCAGCCAGCTGAGGCCAGGATGACGAGAGGAAATCACTCATGTCGACTTGATCGATGACATCCACTCATACGCCACCTTCAACCTCGTAAATAATATTCATATTTTATTTTTTGGCCAAATAAGAAGCACTACATGGTGGGGCAAGATTATAGTGTGTGTGTGTGTGTGTGTGTGTGTGTGTGTGAGATGTGGATGAAAATCACATTCATGTATTTTTATCATCATCCTACATTAAGCCAGTATCAGCCCACTCTCCCCCCCTGGTGGCGACTCTTGACATGACCCCACCTCGCCCTCCCACAGCCCAGACAGACGTTACATCACTTCAACTCTAGTCTATGCTGACTAACAGGTATGCAGCTGACGCCATTTTGGCGCCTAGTTCCGGTTAAAGGCCAACAACGTCTACGCCACCAGCCATCAGAGCGGCTGATCGCATCATCTGTGAGGCGGATGCTCTCACCTTGGCTGTTACGTAACAAGTGCCGGATTGTTCCTCATGTTCTGGGTGGAAAGTGAGTCACAGCGTGGCTACAGACACTTTACAGTTTATTTATAGAGCACAATTCATACACAAGGTAATTGAAAGTGCTTTACAGAGAAGGAGGGTAAAATCACTTCATAAAATCATTCCATAATGCTATGCTAACCAGCTGCACTGGGGAGCAGAGGAGGCCGTGGACATCCCTGCTCTATGTGGGATAAACCACAACCGGTGTTGGAAGCAGGGTGGTAAAAAAAAACAAAACAAAGCATGCTGGGTAAATCAGAACCACAGTGTCAATGGGGAGCTTTTGTCTCTCATAGGGGAGAGAAGTGACCACTCTGACAAATTGCCAGCGGCTCCCCCTGCTGGGCACACACACAAAAAAAAGACCCCTGATCCTGACATCACCATGTACTCCCCCCACCAGATAGCTTTCTCCACTTTTAATTCAGACCAGCGGGAAACAAAAGATGCATTAAAGTAGGAGAACAGTGGAGGCCACCCAGTGATGACATACAGCAGCACAATGATGCTGGGTGGTCACACAGTGTGTGCATGTGTGTGTGTGCACGCGTGTTTAAGAAAATCAGGCAGTAATACATACGAGAGCTCAGCAAAGTCGGTCATTTGGATTCTGGCCATGCGAGCCAGGATCTCCATCATGTGCAAACCTTCATCAGTCTGCAGGCCGCTGAAGATGATGAAGAGGAGAAGGAGGCAGAAAAGAAGAATGGTGTTCATCACAATATCTGGTCATCCTCTGCAGACAACATGAAGTACTCACTCTGTGTCGGTGATGACGTAGCCAAAGATGTCGTCCGCCTTCTTCCTGTTGGCTTTGACATCCAGCTGGAGCTCGGGGATGTTCAGCATCTTCTTGTGCGCCTCCTCGTATTTCAGTGCCGCAGGGGGTGGGGCTACTTCCTTGACCCAGCCCTCCACCTCCGATACCTCCTCCACGGACTGGGTGGTGTCCTTCTTCTGTAACGCCTCGCCCACCTCGCGGGTGCGGCTCTGGACGTTCTCGAGCCCCGCCCTCCTCTGCGGTCCAGGAGTAGGCGGAGGAGGAGGGTCTGTGAAGGGACTATGGTCCAAGTAGGCCAGAAGTTTGCTGAACACGTTTGGACTCTCAAGCTGGAAGGAAAGACATAATACAAACTGGTTTGGTAAAGCACACTTCTTGACGCCTTGAGCCGTGCTGGACTACGAGTTGACAGCTCGGGCTTTTAGCTCGTTGGCTGGTGTTGGTCAATTAGCAGGGATCTGTGACCTCGGGTTCGAGCACAGGCAGGATGCAGAGCTGGCTGGACCGCGCTTGCCACACTAGCACTGCCTGTACTTTATTGATCCCAAAGGAAATGCAACCATCCAGAGGCTGACATACATTTTCTAGGTAAATTAGAGACATAACATCAGACAAAAATTTAAAGTGAGGTAAATGATGTATTCAAAATCAGTACGCAGACTACACAATGATGCATATATGTTAGTAACAGAACTAAGATGGGTAACCAGAGTGTACAATTTGGTGCTGATCCAAATGAAGATGGTTGATTTGTCTATCAAAGAAAATGATTATAAAAAGGGGTCGCATGGTGGTCTAGTGGTTACCATGTTGGCCACACAGTCACAGTCTGGAGATCGGGATCTCCCTTTGGCATTTCTGTGTGGAGTTTGCATGTTCTCCCTGTGCGTGCGTGGGTTTTCTCCGGGTACTCCGATTTCCTCCCACATTCCAAAAACATGCATGGTAGGATAATTGGCGACTCTAAATTGCCCATAGGTATGAATGTGAGTGTGAATGGTTGTTTGTCTATATGTGCCCTGCGATTGGCTGGCGACCAGTCCAGGGTGTACCCCGCCTGTCGCCCGAAGTCAGCTGGGATAGGCTCCAGCATGCCCCCACGACTCTAATGAGGAGAAGCGGCATAGAAAATGGATGGATGGATGGATGGATGGATCATAAAAAGGTGATCTCACCTTGTCCTCCATGTTGTTGTCGTCCGTCTGTGAATCGACTTCTGTTAGGGAAAAACGTCCATTTATTTATTGTGTTAATCAGAAAACATGCAGTAAGGTCAAAAAACAGTAAAATCACTACTCAAGACAACCTTAACTGATGAATCCATTTTCCCATAGGAAATCATGTAAATATAAATGATCTGTTCCAGGTTCCAACTGTGTCCAGCATATATACAGGCAATGTGTTAACTTACATTTTAACATTCCTACAAGTGAAGAAGCTAAGCGATGTTAGTAGTAATAGAAAAAAAACAATAAAAAGCTTAGTCTGGACTTTTTAATAACTTCAGAATACAGCAAAGATGAGCCACTAACTCAGAAGTGCCCAAAGTGCATTTTGTATGTTGTAAAAATAAAATAAATTAATAATGAGCCATATTGCTATATATTACACTAATTAGCTTTGCCACCTATAACACAAATGTTCAGATAGCTTAACATATATGGACCTACACTGGATTGCTTTTAGCATCTTTAATGTGTATGAGTTTATTGGACTTATTGCCACAACAAAAGCAATTCTGTCACCGCATCACTAGAAGATCATAGCACTTACTAGACTGTTCACAGCCACTAAGGGGCATATGTGAATGGTATCTGGGCTGACTGGGCGTGGCTATGATATGTTGTGATGTATTAACCAGCATTATAGTCTCCATTCATGTTTTCAGTGGGGACAGCATCTAAAAAGAAGAAGAGATAAGAGTTGCTGTTGTACCTTCAAGTACATCAGCAGGTGTGATCTTCACAGTCGGAGCTTCTTCCATTAACTTCTTCTTATCATTCTTATCATCATCATCATCTCTGACTCCCTCCTCGTTTTCTTGATTTTTGTCACTCAACTCTCCTTCAACGTCTCTCAGTCCAGGTTGGACCCGTCCCCGATCTCCATCCTGGTCATGGTCCACTACATGCAAAGCATCCACGATCAGGTTGGAAAGCTGGTCCACATCATGCGGTGTCAGATTGTCTACATCCAGGTGCTGGTTTCCGATGTTCTTTAAGACATTCTGGATGAACTTCTCTGGAGAACACAAGACATGTCTTACAAAAAAAAAAACAGACAGCCTTGATGGTCCAGGACTTACCATCTACTAACGTCAGAGGCTCCTTGGCTGAAGATCCTTTACTGTTGTCCAAATTTATGGGCTTGAATTTGAATGTCTTGGGCGCAGAATTTTCTATTCCGTAGCTGTAAACGGGCCTGAGGCGAGTGGAGGGGTCAGGTTGCCGGGAGAAAAGCTGCCTTAGGGCGCTCAGGAGAACTTGAAGCTCTTCAGCTGGAAGGCTCTGCTTCATTTGAAGAGAAGAAGACATCTTCTGACTGGTCGGGTCTGACTTGGCGCCATGGAGGTCCGACTGGACTCGACCGCTCTGAAAGGTTGGAGAGCAACTGCTTTCAAAAACATTCTCAGGTAAACTTATGTTTGGATGAGGAACAAGCAGACAAACACGGCTGTTGGATTTGAAAAATACCGCTGCATTCAATCCAAACTGTTCTGAAAACAACCCATTAGCACCATCCTACAGAATGTGCAGCTCCGCCCACAGCAGGTGAAATTCAGCCCTTGATCCCCCTTTAGTGCATATTTATTCCGATAAGTTCTTGTCACCTTGCTAGCACCATTCAGGCCTTCAGCAATGCTCGTCCTCGGGAGGAGTCCAAGGCGTTGGAGGTGCGTCTGCAGGTTCCTGTTAAGCTCTGCCTCTGCTGGCTTCAGTCTCTGCTCCACTGGGTCCATCACCTCTGCTTTGGTCCTGTGGGAGAGGTCCAACACTGTTCTGTTAGCCATCATGAACTGTGGAAATCTTTCACTTGTGGACCACATAAAGAGTAGAACTTCTGACCAGTCTGTCTTGTAGGCAAGGCTGCTCAGTGGCAGCCGGTGTGGAATCCTCCTGACTTTGGACAATTCTTTGGCCAGAACCTGCTGGGTGGTGTCGTCCTCCCACGCCAGACCTGCACACACATGAGGAACCTTTACAACATCATGACATCATCACAACAGACCGTCAGGTGCCTGAAACATAGAGGGAAACCCTCCAGAATAAATCTGAACCACAAGGAGAGACCAGAACCACAGAGTGTGCAGAATTTGCAAACCCATTAGGCTACTTATTAGCGGAACGCGACAAGCTCTGTCCTTGGAGACAATGATGAGGAAGCTTGGATGACTCAGCAGAAAGCCTTCATCCTGCTCTTCTCCCTCATGCTACATTTTAGGTGGAGATGTTTGCTGATCTGCACATGCTCATACTGGACCGGCACCAGTGAAAAGTTTGTCAACACTGTCAAAACATTTGCAAAGCTGCAAAAATTAGAAAGGGTAATGGCACCACACAAGGGAGGCGACAAACAACTGCGATTGGTGAAACTCATCACCAACGCATAGCAAACACTGCACGCATTCTCATCAAGAGCAAATTGTGCGCACTGTTGTCAACTTTTCAGTAAGAAAAGTAACTCTTGGCTGTCCTAGAAGTCGCTAGATTATGTAATTGTCTAATCTGCATATCATTTGCATATGATGTTGTAATATACTGTAGGAAAAAAGCATAATCTCCTAGACGAGACAAGAAAGTGAGTAAAAACTCCTTAATTACGTTGAGAACTACAAATAAACTTGATTCTTGGTTTGTTGATTTAAAATTGTCCATCATTTCATCAAAATCCATCCATCCATGGTCTATGCTCTTTATCCTCATTAGGGTCGAGGGGGTATGCTGGAGCCTATCCCAGCTGATTTATGGGTGACAGGCGGGGTACACCTTGGACTGGTCGCCAGCCAATCACAGAGCACTTATAGACAAACAACCATTCACACTCACATTCATACCTATGGACAATTTAGAGTCGCCAATTAACCTAAGATGCATGTTTTTGGAAAGTGGGAGGAAAACCCACAGACGCACGGGGAGAACTCACACCCAGGTCTTCCCGATCTCCTGGCTGTGTGGCCAACATGCTAACCACTCGGCCACCGTGCAGCCACTTCATCATAATAAAATAACTAAAATTTTATCTTGGTCAGCGCCTCTCAAAGTTCTCCCATCACACATTGGCAATTGACAACTTTTTTAAATGAGCATAACTGAACAGCGAATAACAGATTGTGCTGTGTTTATTCTATGTATGTGGCATATTCAAGGCTGGTGACTGCTGGGACACAGTAGCAACACTGTTGTCATGGAAACAATCAGCAAAACACCGTTTTGATACGTTATCAGTAGGGATGTCTGATCACACCGCCCACCGATATCTGCGATATTTTGGCATAAAAATGTAATAACTGTATTGTTGTTTTTTCTCCCTATAATGAAAGCCGATATGGCCCTTTAAGTGCCACGAGCAACATTGCTGTCGTTATAACAGTCAACATTCGGCATACAATTGAGCTGATGTTTTGCTTAACCGTGTTCGGGGTGGCAGGGCGTGGTGGGTTGTCAAAACACCGCTAATGGTGAGCGGGGTAGCTCATAGACGTTGCATCGAATGCTGAGACGTACGTCAACGTCGCTGCCACATTGGACGTGGCAAGAGTTGGAGTGGAGAAGATGCCTTATTCATAATAACATTTTAATAATAATAATAATTCACAAGTCAGACTTAATGGTTACCTTTGATAGTATTTGGCCCATAGACTAGCAATGTTACAAAACCCGTATTTCAGCTATGCAAAAATCTGACACTGTTTCATTAAAATGTGATGATGCAAAATATGTTTTGGGTTTTTTTACATAATTACTACGCGTTTGCATTGTCCTATTTTCAATATGGATGCCTTGATTGTAAATATAAAAACAAAAAAATATATAGGTAATTTAGATATCATTATAACAAAATCATACTAAAAAAACAAATATGGTGTGGATGGTGGATTTTATACATTCCCTTCATCGATAGCTAGGTATTTCTTGTGATTAGTGTGGGGTGAAAATGAATACACAGCGTGCTGCTGCACTGCAGTGTGAGGCATTTACATGGAAAATACGACACTTGATCTTCTTCCCTGGACTTTTTGATTATCAAAAAAATGTAAATGTTATATTCTGTTGACTTTAAAAACAAAATTTCACAGCCTAAGTTATTATATATTTTGTAGTATGGTTGTACTTGCTCAATTCTCCGTTGGGCATTTCTGTGTGGCGTTTGCATGTTCTCCCCGTGCGTGTGTGGGTTTTCTCCGGGTACTCCGGTTTCCTCTCACATTCCAAAAACATGCATGTTAGGTTAATTGACGACTCTAAATTGTGCATAGGTATGAATGTGAGTGTGAATGGTTGTTTGTCTAAATGTGCCGTGATTGGCTGCCGACCAGTCCTGGGTGCACCGAAGTTAGCTGGGATAGGCTCCAGCATGCCCCCGCGACCCTAAAGAGGAGAGGCGGTATAGAAAATGGATGGATGGATGGTTGTTCTTGCCAAGGTCTGTCGGTCGATCACAGCTTTTGTCTTGACTCGATGATAAAGCAATGGGAACCAAAGGTACTATTTCCCGCTATGAAATTTCTTTAATACCTCTTCTTTAATACTTGGGGTAGAGAAGTGAATGAGGGGTCAAATTAAAGTTAAAGTCATGCTTTATCAGATAGAATTAATCGCATACTTGATTTTACAGATTTCAAAATTTTGTAACATTGCTACATAGACGATTGATAGGTGATTTGGCCATTACAACATTGTTTGGAGAGCAAAATTTGCCGATGTTGTGGAAAACACTGTATTCCCGCGCACAATTCAGTCATTCATATATCTATGCTTGCACGAGATGTTGTTTACCGCCACGTTGAGAAGCTAATTCCTGATGCTGTATCCATTCGTTTCAGAAGAGATATGTATTCATTTCACGACAGGAGATATGTGATCTTACGCATATCGGTATCGGTTGATATCGGAATCTGAACTTGAGAGTTGGACAAAATCGGCATATCAGATATCGGCAAAAAAGCCAGTATCAGACATCCATTGTTATCAGTTAAATGTCCTCTAATAATAATGAGATACTTGAGCATCAATGTGTTGTTGTTGAACTTGGTCCTGCCAAACCAAACGTCTTTTTGGCACCCAGCGCCAGCAGAATATGGGCTCGCAGAACAAAAAGTCGGCGCGTGACGGGAGACAACGTTTCTGCTAATGTCAGCACCTTGATCGGCAACAAGTCACGTTGTAGCTCGTGGAAGATCATCGCACTTCCGCTCTATGCCCTCCCAGTCATTAGTTGGCATACTTTCACGGTATCTCGGAATTGCTGGTATTAGCGTTGACATTTGAATCACCGTTTGGACATCGTCTCTCAGTATTAACACACATTTGAACATTTGTCGTTGTTTCTCGTGCAACGCATCGTCAGCCCCAAACGGCCAGCTCGCATGGCCGTGCACAAGTATCGCTCTTACAAAAGCACAGGCGCACTTTGGCCAGCGGTTACTAATGGCGGCCAAAAAGGCATTAGCGGCATGCTAGCAGACAGCGGCCGCCAACAGGTAGATAATTTAAAAAAAGATAAGGACAGACAGGAAGAAGCCAGGAGGGAATGTAGGAAAGTCTCACATGTTTTGTCCTCTAATGTCCAAACTTCTTATGTGATAATTAATTCCACCTCATGAGAAATCAAACTTGTTGTCTAGCCATCAAAGCAGAAAGTTCGGTGAATGTGCATTTAAGAAGCGATCAAGAGAAACATCTACGTGACGTCATTCAAAGGTACGCGGTCTCCACAAAGAAACGCACCTCGTCTCTGCCTCCCTCTAGTGGTCGAGCATGGTTGTTGCAACACCGATTTTTTTTAACATTTCCTTTCTCAGGTGAAAACTTCATAACTAAACACAGCCTAGTCCGTGTACTTGTGTAAGTCTGTAATGCAATGCACAGAGGCAGGTGTGTGTGTGTTTACCTCTGTTGGCCATCTTGTCCAGCAGCAGTCTAAAGTGTTGAACCACAGGCAGAGTGACGTCATAGGAGTAAACCTCCTTCACCCGATCAGAGTAACACCTCCCAAACATCCCATCTGCAGACACACAAGCATGGACAGTAGTATTGGGACACGTTCCACCAACAGGAAACCAAAAATTACACACACACAAAAAATCATGACCCTGCAAGACACAATGTTTGGTGTGTCCCACAGGACTGCAACCTATTTGAGGTTTTGTACTGTCAACGTTGCAGAATTGCAACATAACAACATTCAATCATGTACTTAATACTGTGCCTCTCACAAGCCTGCGAGGAAAAAATAACTATTTATTTAGCAAGCAGAGAAATCGAAATCGGGGGGGGGGGGTTATCATTCCACATACCATTCTCACGCACAGTGTTTTTAAAGTAAGAGCTAAAAACAAAACAAGCAGCAACACAATAGATAGATAACAAAACACAAGACACTATCAACGAATAATCCTGAATAATAAACAGCTATGTGAGCCCTAAACGTGTAACTTAGCAGTCATTTATCAGTACAGCAAAGGGCTGGGAAATAGGAAGTGCTGTTGTCAAGGCCATACACATAGACGCAGCATAGAGCGCTGAGCCTTACGTCAACGTCGCCACCATATTGGATGTGCCAAGGCTGCGCTGGATAGGGGAAAACAAATAAATGTACTTACTTTCATAAAGCGCCTTTCCACAAAGAAATTTAAGTTAATGCCTTTTTTTTATACATTCACACACACACACTAATATACTTGGGAAACAGTTTGGCACCAAAAACAATGTATTTGATCTTCTCAGATGGCTAAGATAAGAACTTTAATGATCCCACTTAGTAGTTTTAATGCAATAAAATAAGAATATAAAATAAAAACATGAAAGTTATCAATCAAAATAATAATCAGCACATTTATGTATTTTTATGTAAATAAATGAAATCTTTCCAAAAATAACATAAATCATCCATCCATCCATCCATTTTCCTCCACTTATCCGGGTCCGGGTCACGGGGCAGCAGTCTCAGTAGGGAAGCCCAGACTTCCCGGTCCCCGACCACCTCCTCCAGCTCCACCGGGAGGACACCAAGGCGTTCCCAGGCCAGCTGTGAGACATAATCCCTCCAGCGTGTCCTAGGTCTGCCCCGGGGCCTTCTCCCAGCTGGGCATGCCCTCAGCATAACATAACATAAATCATAACATAAATCAAGGCACAAGAAACACAAATATATTCTTATATAAAATATGTAATACATGAATCATCAACTCAGAGATGGGTGAAGTAGCCAACAAAAGAACTGTACTCATTTAAGAGTATTGTTACTTTAGAACTATTTTATGTGATGTTACACATATCGGTATCGGTATGATATTGGAATCGGAAATTGACAGTTGGACAATGTCAGCATATCGGCTGTCTGCAAAAAAGCCAATATCGGACAGCCCTAGTTTTTAAATTTTTACAAGCCAAATTAATACACATCAACTGTCTGGGTTTAGTCTGAAAAAAAAACTTGTAGGGCAGTGAAAACAGTAACATTTTAAATATTAATATGTATTGACTAAATTTGGGGTGGCTAAGAAGCAGATTTGCGAAGAGGAATAACAGTTTTGTTGAAAAAAAACGCAAAGATCAAAGTCCTGTTGCTCTCTTCCAGAAGGAATATCTGGAACTATCCTTCACAATAAAACTCCTTCAGGACCAAATCTCTCACATTTGTCACCAATGATTATCAAAGGGTGGCGTCACAGAGCCAGACTCGTCCTCTAGTGATTCATGACCCAGATAAGAGCTGGACCGGAAGCACAGAACCACACTCAGTCAGAACCATGATGTTCATTACCAATGTTGGTTGAGAATGAAAGGCAGTGCACATGTTGCTGGGAAAATTGTATCTGTCACAATTTATCTCATCCGGAAAGGTGGTGCTGATGTGGTGTTGCTATGGCGATCTTGTAGGACTGTTCAGTGTTGCTATTGTGTTACTGTTTGTTGTGGTAAAATTATGTTGTTTTCCTTCCTGTTGAGGGAACATGCGCTTGTGACTGTTGCCATGACAACACCCACAGGGCACTCTCCCTGGCAGTGGGACATAGTGTGTGTTCCTATTGTTGTGGGGACTCGGTAATATGTTTGAACAGATGGCAAAGTGGACAGACACACACCACCGGGACAAAAGAGACACCAGCACGGCTGAAATTGATTTAAGAGGCAATGATCAAAAAACGTGTTATCTTACCGTTGACACAGATCTCGTACGGCGTACAGAGGTCCCTCTCGAACAGACAACCTAATGAGGACGAGAGGGAAACAGTGCAGGTTAGGATGTTGCCAACACATATTTAAATCAGAACATAAGCTAGAAAGCTGACCTAACAGATCAGACAGAATTACTGTTCAAAGCCGGGTCATTTATTTGTCTACAAGGAACCATCCATTAGCAAGATGGCAACAATTAGCGTCTTTGTAAGGAAAACGACAGGAAATAAGCAGGTGATAAGCAGGTGTTGTGCTTCCTTCAGCTACTACATGATAAAAGCCCAGCAGATGTTGACCCAGAAGGTGATCCTGGCTTCATCTCAACATAAAGACTGATAAAGACATGCTCCTCTGCATTTAGGGTCTTTAAGTAGATAGATAGACGATTTACTGTATTTATCTCCAGGAGAAATTCACAGTAGTCATAGTTGGTACAAAGATAGTCAGCGTAGATCTCCTTCTCTTTTCTCTTTGTCTTCTTCCATCTGCAAGTAGACACTCTGGTTCTCACCGGTTCCAAAGAGACACCAGTATAGCAGAACAAAGGAGTCATGTAGCGTCTTCATCTCCTGATAACCTGATAAGGTGTATGTAGGATGGCGGAACGAGAATGGACGATAGATGGAGGATGGAGGAAGAAGGATGAAAGATGTTTGTAGGATGCAGGTAGGAGGGTGAAGAAATGAGGATGGATGATAGATGGAGGATGGATGGTGGAGGAAGGAGGATGGACGATGGACGTAGGATGGAGGAAGGAGGGTGGAGAAATGAGGATGGATGATAGATGTAGGATGCAATATGGATGGACAAGGATGGATGATGAGAATTGAAGAAGAAGGATGGATGATGAACGATAGATGCAGGATGGAGGAATGAGGATGCAGGATGGACAATAGATGTAAGATGGAGGAAGGAGGATGGATGATGGATGACAAACAATGGATGTAGGATGCAGGCAGGTGGGTGGAGGAAGAAGTATGGATGATAGATGAAGGATGGGGGGTGGAGGAAGAAGAAAGGAGTATGGATGATAATGATGGACAATGGCTGTAGGATGCAGGCAGGAGGATGGAGGCAAGAGCAAGAGTATGGACGATGGATGCAAGATGGAGGGAGTAGGGTGTAGGCTGTGGAGGATGGCAGATGGCGGATGGAGGATGTAGTTAGGATGTACGACAGAGGACAGAGGATGTAGGAAGGTTCTGTATGCTATTTTGGGTCTTTTCACTGCCACTGTGACTCTCATGGCTCTCTGGTTCAGAGTGTGAAATGGGTCGCGGCCATGCATGACGAAGTCAAGCCAAGCTGCAAGAACTGAATTTAGATCAGCTTCAAGCTGCCAGCAGCGAGCAACAAGCAAGCAAGGAGGCTAGGAGAAGACAGGACATTTCCCATAATGCCTTCTGACACTTGCTGCTCTCATTGCCATGGAATATGTACAACTCATTCTCCATTATCGTTAGTTCAAAGACAATCTCTTTCAAATCAGGTGAACCGCTAATGCTGCAAAAACTTTAGCTGAGAAGAAGAATACAGACAAGAAGTTGCATTAGTAAGAGAGCTGAAGCATCACCATACACTAATCACCATACAAGAAAAAATGGAATTTGGAATTTTGCCCATCATCCACAATCCTTATGTGACATGAACACATCTTTCTCCTTTCTGTGTGTTCTAAAGATATGAAAACAGCTACAAATAGGCACCTGAGAATGCACATAATGGGACGCACCTATTCTGCCTATATAAAGCCTTCTGAAAAAAACCTCAACGCTCCATTTACATAATGTGTTTTTTTTCTGCATATCATCTAAGCTACAGCAACATTGTTATTATTATTAACATTGTTACGCCAAAAAACTATGTTGCTGACATAGTGACACCTCGCCACACCACACCGACTAGAAACTAGCCGGCTAGCCACTGGTTTCACCACACAGCGCGTCAGCGCCACGCTCACAATGCCTCAGGCCACTACCGAAAAGTAACGCTACATATTGGAGCTGCCACCACAGCTGCTGTGTTTTTGTTTTTGAGTTTGAAAAAGTTAATGCTAGGTGTAGCGTTCGTTTCAATGTTGCTAAGTGAAATCAATGTGCCCAGGAAGGAAATTTCCGTAATGCTTAAAATGACCAAAATACGAGAAAATACTGTAAGTATTACGTTATCATGAATGTGCCTGTTACTACATGGTCACAGCATGTATATAAAACCATAAAACAGTGTTTTAATAGCGGCCTTTTCAGGCGGAATAGGTGTGTCCCATTACGTGCATTAATTACCTGCCTCTTTATAGCTGTTTTTATATCTTTACAACGCACAGAAAAGAGAAAGACATGTGTCTTCATGCCTCATATAGGGATTGTGAACGATGGGCAAAATTTAAAAAAAAAGTGCAGTTTTATTTTATACTATTAACACTGCTTCACTTTTTTTCTTGTATGGCACTTAAGAATGTTAAAATGTGACTTAAAACATTGCCTGTACACTTACTAAAGCATTTATGATGGCCACAGTTTGACCCTGGGAACAGATGATTTCTATTTACATTACTGTCTATGAGACAAGTTGTTGCCAGATTCAGACTTTCAGGTATTGTGCCATAGGATTTTCCAAAGTTTGTGTCGAGTATTGACACAATATACTGTAAACGTTAAAGCCACAGCAACAGCCACACCTGGCAAACCAGCGGTGAGCTTCTCCCTTAACGATTAGGAGGACCAATATAGACTTTATGAGGAGAAGATGCTGGAGCAAGCACAATATGAGAAAATAAATCATCATGGGGTGGCAGATTGTCTCCCCCCTGAGGTTGAAAGTTGTACTACAGGCCAACTGCTTAGCATTAGCAATCATAGCCTCGTGTTTATTTCGCTTCAAGCATGCTGACTCATGAATTACTGTTGAAAGTAACAAACACACTTTCTAATGATGATGGAGGACAAAAAGACACGAAGAAGCAGCTCATGAGATGTCCTCCAGCTGCTACACACTCTGCTTATGTAACATGAGTACTAGGAGGAATACACACGCACACACCACTTGTGTTTTAAATTGTAAATATTTACGGATTCTAGTTTTCATTGTGGCCTTCATCATGAGCTTGATGATGAAAATGTGTACACAAATGAACATTTCAGTGTTTGCATTATGTCCTTGTGTCATTGTTACACTTGATATTTATGGTTATTACTCTTTTTCATATATTTTACACATTTAAAATACAGATTATTGACGTTTAATATGCAAGTATGACGTCAATTGTTGATGTATTGCACTGAATGTTATTCGTCTCATTCATTATTCAATAATTTAAATGATGTACGTGCCAATAAATGAGCATTCGTGACGTAGTTGCCCTGTGTGTCTTCATATAGCAAGCTCATGTAAGGCTAATTAGTCCAAGCTGTTGCAATGTGGACTTTTAATATGTGTCCTCTACCTGTCGAAGCAATATTCGTTGTTTATTCGTCTCAGGTTGTGTGTTTGTGTGTTGGTGACATTCGACGTGTTGGCGCATTACAAGCAAAAAGCAGCGACAAACACGTCAAAACATCAAAAAATAAAATAATTGACTCACCGAACCTCCTGTCAGCAGAGGAGGTGGTGGTGGTCTGCAGGATGATGATGATGATGGAGGAAGCCAGAGGCAGCATGTCTATTGTGGGTCTTGGTGTCGTCTTAAAAGGCCATCTTGTCTACGGAGCCTTGCTTGCTGTTGTGTCCGCTCAGGTAACACCTTCGCCGGGGATGGAGGATGAGGAAGCGGAAAGGATGCACAGCGTTCCTCTTCCTTCTCTTGGTGATGATGATGCTCTTTCACACTCCTGCAAGCTTGCCAATTACACGCGCTTTACTTCCGGTAGTGGATTTCAAAATAAACGTACAGCGTGGGCGAAATCAAACTTACTCAAAGAACACCATTTGTCCTGGAAAGTGTCTACTCCAATCCCCCAAATATTTGTGAAAGTGAGAAACAATGAAGAGGAGACATAAGCATTGCCTGATAAAAGGTTCTTTATTTCTTCTTCTACCAGAGTAAAGCTATGGAAGCGCCTAAATGTCTTTAAGGCACAAAGTAGAAAACAAAGCAGCAGTCTATCTTCACCTTACTAAATACTGTCTTTGTCACGTGTCTCCATTACACGGGCCAAATAGACTTGCTGCTGGCTGACTTTGGTATGACAACATTTAAAAAATCAACTTTAAGACTCTTCAAAGAAATGTCTACATGAACAAAAAACAATATAAAACAAGTCTTAACATGATATTGGTTGCATTCATGTGCATGCTGAAGTACTCAGAAGCAAAGTGTGCTTGCAAAAGTGTCCACTAGGCGGCCCTGTGGTATACAGGTTTCCTTTTAAAACTGCATGACTTATACAATAACATGAAGTACTGTAATATACATTTTTCTGTAATTGCAAAATAAAACCACCCTTTAAAACGCCATACTAATATTTTAACACATAAGAACCCAAACCCCTTGGTGCTTATAGGAAAATTATGGTGCACAAAGCAAGTGGAACACATACTGAAGACATTTGTGATGTTTTGTAAACTCCTGCTGATTCATGTGAATGATGTTATATACATAGTACATGGTAATGACACTTTTTTGTGTATCACCAATGTACTTTGAATTGAACAAAGTACATTATTAGCATTGTTGTAATGGTGTCAAATACGTCACATCTGGCTTTCCACAGCAAGTTTAAGGCTACAAGCCTCATAGTGACATTTTCCTAGCCTGTTTTACATGAATTAATTAAAATTAAAACGTAGTACGAACAGTTGAATTGTAATATCTGACACCCCATTAAATTGAAATAGTTAAAGGGCTTCACAACAAGCATTAATGGCAAAAAAGAAGCTTTTAGAAATGTGCTAGCTTACCTGACACTACCATTTTGGGAAAGCCATATTGGGACAGTCACATGACAGTCACATGGCATACTCCAAAATGTTCCTTATAGTGACTTTGGGACTTGAGTTCAAGTCAAGCTGTACAGGACACATTTTAGCACATTTGAAGTGTTGGGTTCTTATGGGTTCATTGGAACTAAGATGATCCTTTGGTATGTTGAAGGATGTGCAAATTGCTAACACTTAACACCGGCTTCATTTCAGACTTCTAAACTAAAAATACACAGCAAACAAACGTATCGCTATTACTGACAAAACAAAATGTGTAAAATGAAGCCAGTGTAGAGTTTAGGTTGTTTTTTTAATACAAAAAAAAAATTATTAAACTCTCTTTGACAGTGGTGTTCCTGGCTTCTTATATCACAGAGAAGACCTTTTACAAGAAAAAAATATATATATAAACATTGGAGAATACACCGCCAACATCTTCCAGCATGGTGGAACATATTTACAAAAGATTTGTCCTTTATGTTATAAATAGAGTGCATACTCTCCCTTTAGGCTTAAAGGGGAGGTCTACCTTGCGACTGATGAGAGTACAAGAACCTTAAAGCTACTAGTTTTTTTCTAAAGGAAACCAGCACAAACATGTAGAATGATGAGTATGATGATGAGCCTAGATCTGATGAGGCTTCCTCAGGCCCTCTTCACTCAGCTCATACCTGCATGAGGACAGGGACAACCTTGCCGTGAAAACAATCGCTAGTTTCCAACTCGCCATCAAATGAAAAGAAAAGTTGAAATGTTTCAACATTTATTTTTTTAAGTCAAACACTCACCACTGTGTCCACCCTTTAGCGATGTCCTCGTGGGTCAAATCCACCAGCACCTGGTGGGCCAAACGCGCTCTCATGAGCTTGGTCACATGACGTGGAATGAACAAACTGGACAGTGACAGAAAAAAAACAACAAAAAAGTACCTTTCCCAGAAGGCCCTTGTGTTTGGAGAGGAGACCCCCGCTGTTCTTCACAGCCGCGTCCAGCGTTCTCCTGTGGAGCTCCACCAGGGATACACTGAACTCAAAGCTGAAGCACACGTCCACAACATGCCAAGATTACACACGTGAGGCCAAAGTTCAATATGTGTAGCCTTCACGGGGTACATTTCCACATCAGTTTTTGTACAGGATGTCCCCAAAAACGCCAGATTTCAAACAGGTGTAATATGTAACTTTATTATCATCTTTCTGCTGATGTAGTATTTCATTCAGTTTCTTGTGCTATAAGGTAGCATTAAAGGCACCCTTCTGGTTGCTCAGCAAACATCGATGAGATAGTCCAGCTTGGTCCAGATGCTGTGAAGCATATCTGGAGTTATCATGCCAACTGCTTCAGTGATCAGACTTTTCAGCTCCTAGGTAGTGGTGGCACGTAAACTGTCCTCGCCATGTACCCCCAAAGAAAGAAGGTGCAAGCCGCCACACCGGCGTCTCACTGCATGATTTCTGAATGAGCCCCTGCTCATGGGATTGTGCTGGACAAGATGATCAGATGCTCTGTAAGTGGCCTGAGAGGTCACCCGACCTAACTGTTTGTGACTTCTTTCTTTAGCTACTGTATATGTGAAGAACACATCTTGCGTCCCACCACTACTTGCAACCCTTGGGGAGCTGAGAAATTCAATCTGAAACAGTTGGAATGGCAACTTCAGATCTGATCAAGCTGGACTATCGCATCCATGTTAGCCTAACAACCAGATCGGCACACACAGTATTGGGTTTTGATACCAGCATAATTCCAATACCATGAGCCACGTCTGTGCTTTAATGTTTGCTTCTAGTTGTCACCAAACATAGCCAAAAAATTATCAGCAACCATAACTCCACACATACACTGCAGCCGTCCTCCTCACTTGTGCCCCACACGCACATGCACACACACACATACACATACGGCCACACAAAACCAATATCACAAATATTTAACACTATACAAAACTTCCATGTTGCTGCAATATCACACTTGCATGGAGAGAGTTTATTTCAGCCTCATATAAAAATCAATAATAATGATAATGTAGCAACCTGAAAGATTTGTGCAATGTTAAAAGTTCTGTGTTACCAGACTCTCTCTGAAGGTGAGCACATCAGAGAGATACTGTACGTTAGCTGATATTCTCCTAGCTACATTTGTCAATATTCTTTTCGCATGGTTGCATATTAAAGCAAACAGAGCTATCGGTATCGGCAGATAAGCAAAGATATCCAAATTCAGTTAGGGGTGTAACGATTCATCCACTACATCAATGTATCGATTTATATTCCTATGATCCAACTACATTGATCTGTGTTCAGCAAGTTTCCATTCGGGACAACATATATCTTTCTAACATCGTTTAAAAGGTAAATGTTACTCGTCTAACAGTTTGATTTGGCGTAAGTTGATTAGTCATGCCTGCTGAGTGGGGCGCACGTAAGACGTCATGGAAAGGCAACTGTTGTGGTTACCAAGGGTTACAATGTGGTTGACATGTGTAGTTGAATAAATGGAGCAGACATGTCCTCTCCAAAGAGCACAAGTTGGTGAGGTTTTGTCCTGTTGAGAGTGACTCTATATGGCCTACAACTCGGACGCTACACTCGATTCAACCTGCCTGTGATGTCATTGTCACGCTTTATGCTGGATTTATACTTCTATACTTTATATTGATATAGTCTTGGACCGCATTCAGTCATACGAGTGCTTCCAAAGTTAAGTCGAACTAAACCTTTCAAACTCATGGATCGGAGCTTCAGGACAGGATAAAAGGTATGTAGGACATAAATTCACTTTAATATCTATCTGAAGATGAAATTTTGTTAAAATCTGATGGTGCAAAATATGTCAATTTTGCCCCAGAATTACTGTGTACATGCAGTTTGTAGTGTGGCGTGTGTAGTGACGACTACATGAAACTTGATTTTCTTCCCTGGACTTTTTCATTATCAAAACAATTTAAATGGCTACTCTGTTGACTTTTAAAACAAATGTCAAAGCCTAAGTTATTATATATTTTGTAGTACGGTTGTACTTGGTCCGTGGGTCGATCACAGCTTTTGTCTTGACTCAATGTTAAAGCAATGGGAACCAAAGGCACTAATTCTCGCTACGACATTTTCATTTTCAACTTGGGGTAGAGAAGTGAATGAGGTATTAAATTAAAGTGCAAGCCATGTATTATCAGACAGAATTAACCACAGACTTGATTTAACTCAACCTGTTAATTCATTCATTGTTAATTCAACCTGAAGTGTTGGTTGCACTTTATTCAAACAAAATGTGAATGCATTTGCCATTAATTGATGTTACTTGTTTGTTTTATATCCATATTTAATTTATACCTGATTCCATTACAAAACACAACAGGAATCTAGGAAACTTCACCTGCACTGTCCAGTACATAGGAATTTATTTCATAGTCAAGACTGGTTGGATTTTTGGCTAAAAAGTTACTGAATCGTTTCGGATCGTATTGTTCTAAATGAACCAATATCGTCATTGAATCTTATCGGCAACCACCAATCGAAACGTTATTAAAACAAAATCGTTACACTTGTAAAATTCAGGGATCAGGATTGTATTGGAAATGGAAAAAATGTGGGTCAGCGCATTCCGAGGCGCACATCGAGTGCCTTTAATGCTACCCTATAGCACATGAAACTGAATGTCATTCTGCATTTGAAGCTACTAACTTAACTGATTAGAGTAAAGTTACTTGTTGGAAATCAGAGAGTGTTTTTAACATCCTAAATATTTAAATGCATTTAATTTCCAATAAAAGCAAGTATCTCCAACCTGTGTTATTTTTGCAAAAACTTTAATTCATTTATTTTTGGACAATGTCATCTATTGTTTGTTCACCAACACTTACTTGGATTGCCGGCTGCTAATGTTACCACTAGGATTCAGTACATATTTACTGAAGAAAAAAAGTGAAGTGGACTCACGTCTGATCGTAAACGGGGTTGAGCGTTTTCTTGAAGGTGTGAGTTTTCCTCCTGCCTGACCTCCTCTTGTCAGGAAGTAAGTAGAGGCGGACGTAAGGATCTGATCCGTGGTCAGTGAAAGAGATGAGGTTCCTGCAGCAAGGTGAGAAGGAAAAGGAGGTGAAGGAGAAGAAGAATATGAAGAATAAGAAGAAAAAGATAAAGGGCAATCAGGAACAGGGGAAGAAGGATCATAAAAAGGAGATAAAAGAAGTTGGAGGAGGAGATAGAGAAGAAGTAGAAGAAAAAGATATATAATAAAAAGTAGAAGTTGGAGATGAAGGAGAAGGAGAAAAAGTAGAAGAAGAAAAATAAGAATAAGGAGGAAAAGATGGAGATCAAAGAGGAGGAGAAAAAGTAGGAGATGCAGGAGAGGAAGAAAACAAAAAAATAGAAAGAAGGAAAAAAAGGAGGAGGAGGAGTGAAGAGTGTTAATATGTTAATCAAAGCTGTGGCGACGGCCTGCGGATGTTTAGCCAGTGGTACCTGCAGGCGTGAACCACCACCACCAGCTTGTTCCTCTGAGAGCTGTGTCTCACCGTCAGCTGGATCTCTCCCAGAGGGAAGGAGTTGGGTCCAGAACCACTAAGCACATGGACAACAATTTACACTGCAGCTACAAATGCACAACTTGTCCTTTTGTGAATCTCGTTAGTGTCGCAGTAATGAAACACATTTATATGTATGTATTATTTAGTCGTCATGTACAGTATATCTCTGCGTATTCACAATTCAGCATTCACACAGCAGCCCGTGGAGTAGCGTACCACCGGTACCCACTTTAGTGGGATTTGGAGGCTTCCATCATTGTGAGCGGACAATTGCAATTAAAGACAGACAGACGTACAGTATGAGAGTGACAGAGTGATTGCTGTTTACTTCTGCAGTTGCTGAAGTCTCTGCTGCAGCTCCTGAGTGGCATACGGGTTGGAGATGTCTGAGGCGATGCTGGGTGTGGCCTCCTTGCCTCCGACTAGGATCTGCTGTGAGCCCATGTTGGTCAAGTTAGACATGCTCCTTCCACTTTCCGCCATACTTGGACCTCCGATCCTGCCCTCCGCCACATCGCCGTGCTGCTGCTCGGCATCCCACCGGCGGTTCAGCGTGGACTGCGCTGACACAGACGCTGAGCGCGGGAAGTGCGAAGCCGAGGATTCCTGCGTGGGGAGGTCAGACGAGGTGGACGGCCGTGTGGTCGGGCTGGTGGAGCTGGACTTGCGAAGCTGCACCGAGGACGGGTTGGGATCAGGGGTCGAGGATGCTTCTTTGTCGACCAGGCACAACACCTGGAAGTGGACCAAGAGAAAGTAATTGGCATATTTTTTTTAATCATTGCAGCTAGTATTAGAGGCCATTTTTGTAAGAAGAGGAAGCAAAATACGGTTCTTTCAACTTCATACCCGCAGGGCCATCTTCATCTTGAGGGTGCAGCTGGGTCCGCTGGTCTTGAGAGGAAACTGCTGGTTCAGGGTCATGTCCTCGGCCTCCAGCAGGCGGCTCAGAGGCACAATGAGCGTGCCCAGTGAACACTCGTGTTTGGCATCCTTCACCTTGACGCAAGCAGGAGGTGAGAAGTTGCTGGCGTGCTCACAGTAAGATGGAGTGCTGTGTCTCAAATGGAACACTTGCGTCAGTACACTCCAAGTGTATAGTGTGTACTTCGAGTTGCACAGTGAGTGTGTGAATTTTGACCCTATAGTACTATCCCATTACAGTAATTCCTTGTTTATCACAGTTCATTTGTTCCAGACCCAACCGTGATAAGTGAATTTCCACAAAGTAAATATGAATATTTTTTGAGCATGTTGGCTACAGTCAGGAGATCGGGAAGATCTGAGTTTGAACCTCTGTGTGGAGTTTGCATGTTCTCCCCGTGTGCATGGGTTTTCTCCCACATTCCAAAAACATGCATGTTAGGTTAACTGGAGACTCTAAATTGTCCATAGGTATGAATGTGAGCGTGAATGGTTGTTTGTCTGTATGTGCCCTGCGATTGACTGGCGACCAGTCTAGCTAGAGTGTACCCCGCCTCCCGGCCAAAGTCAGCTGGGATAGGCTCCAGCTTACTCCTGCGACCCAAGTAAGGACAAGTGATATAAAAAAGTTTTTGCCTAAAAATAGGCTGTATTCAACCACAAAACAGCATGATGTATTAATCAATATATTTTTGAAAAACTGTGATAGAGTGAAGCCGCAAAACTCAGAATTCACGATGTGGCGAGGGACAATCGTACTGTCATTGTACACTTACCAGAAATGGCAATCGCAATATCCCACTTTTTCTTCTTCCTCCTTTAAATGGTGAATTGCAACCACTCTGTCATGCTGTGTGTGACAGGTTGGACCTTGAGTTGTTTTTTCCTCAGTTCCGGTTTTCATGTTGTTACTTTGTAATGCTTCCTATTTTTGTTCCGTTCTCTTTTCTGCTGCCCTTACGTTCCTGCTTTTGCGCACCTGGCTCTAATCAGTGTTGTGATTATTGAGTTCAGCTGGTGACGTCTTCCCTTGGTTGAAGCATTGCATGTTTGTCAATGACTCGTGCCTTCTGTATGCTCGGGATAAATTACCTTTGTCTGCTCTCCAACCAGCAGAATTAAACATTTTTATCTGCACACTCTGCATTTTGAGGTCAAGTCAACACCAAATCGTAACAGAACGCTCCAACCACAGGATGATCTCACGGACTACAATTTCTGGACCCAGCTGTTCCTCAAGTTCCTCAAGGCTATGGAGGAGGAGTGTGCACGGTTCACGCCGGATGTGCTGGAAATGACAGTTCAAGGCCGAGGTCAAGCTTCCTCCAATCCCAGCACCAGGTCTTAAGCCACCACTTGTTCCGGCCAGAGAGTCAGAGTGGGAGAGATCTGTGACCCTCCTCCAAGCCTCTCTCCACCCATCCCTGGTTCCGGTTGTGGCAGTTAAAGACTTCTGAATCCGTTGTTGGATGGTACCCTCAGCTGTGCGACTGGGGAAGCACAGCTTGCTCCTCTTCCTGCTTCATGACCTGCGGCCGCCCGGCTCCAATTTCCCCTTGGCCAGGCACCCAGGGGTAACCCACTGGCTCTGCCGCACTAGTGCTGTCCCCTGGAGGGGTCCTGCCGGTTCCATCGAGCTTGCCGTCACTGCTGTCCCGTGGAAGGGTCCTGCCTGCTCCGTCGGGCTTGCTGTCCCGGCAGTCCAACTCAGGGATCCTGCCGGGCATGCCGTCCCAGCCACCCCCCCGACCCGCCTCCTGTACTCGCTCCACCCACCCTGGGTGACTTTGGACGAAGGAACGTCTGTGATCCGTTCCTTACGTTCCTGCTTGCACACTTGGTGCTAATTTGTGTTGATTTAGTTTGCCTGTGCAGTCTTCCCTTGGTTGGATTGGATAGCATGTTTGTCAAAGTGTGGTGCCTTCTTTTTGTGTTTCTGCTGTATGCTCATGACAGATTCCCTTTGTCTGTTCTGCAACTAGCATAATTAAAGATTTTTTTTTACCTGCATCTCGAGGTCACACCAACGCCAAATCGTGACACACGTTAGTCCCTCCCCTTCCACTATATAGCGAAGATAGCGACAGTTGAAGGTGATAAGTGTCAATTACTGCACACTCACCATTTTGAGCGTTTAATTGCAATAACCACGTACTAGCAGTGCAGTCCATTTTGCTGTTCTACTCAGTGAGAACTTATCCACTCACTAAAAACGAAGTGAAAGTTTGAAAGTGCACCAATTGAGACACAGCTGAAGAAAGGTTCATACCTCTATCTCCAAGTCTTGACTTCTGGGGTTGTGGATGAGGAATGAGAAGGCTTCTTCCCACACAGGTTCATCAGTCTTGTAGCGAGTCTGAATGCAGATTGATCAAGGGTCAACGCTACAAGCGTCAACGCTCCAAATGAAAGGTTGTATTGATGCAACACAAAAGAGGAAGGGCCGTGTATGTGAATGATGTGCACGTGGACCGGGCTCACCTTGCTCTCGTGGGACTTGTGACCGACTCTCAGCTGGACAAAGGGACTGGGATCGCTGGTCACTTTCTTCGCAGACTGCACATGAGGGGGGAAAGAGGAGAAGTAAGAAGAGAGGAAACATCTCACGGTGATGACATTCTACTCTTGAGTAGGCTAAACAATATTTAAAGTTAAAATCTGGTATTTATGCATCAAAAGATGTTTTCAGTGAACTTGTAGGTATACAAACTGAAAGCAGGCATAATTGTAAATGTTACTTTTGGACAACAAATGGCTGACACTTGTTAGACACACAGCACACTTTTACTATCAATCCACACATACACAAATATTTTTACATACAAGTTTTACGTGACCAGTGTTTCCCGTACATTCATTTGTGGTGGCCCACCACAAATAAATTTGGACTGCCATAAATAGATTTGGCACTACCTGGTCACCCTCACTCATAAACACATTATAATGGGAGTGTCTGTGAATGTAGCTTGTCATTCAACCGTAAAGTAGATGGCATCGTAACTTTGCTCCTTGACATACGCAACTGGTCTGCCAGAGAATAAGAATACATAACAGAAAAGATTAGTGGTGCCAATTTAGCAAATTTGGTGCTATATTTACTAGTACCACCCGTCTTAGACTATGTTTATAGTATATGTTTATTGTCCACATGACAACAACATTTGTCAACGTGTCGGTCGCTGGGTGCTCTCCTCATGTTTAGTTTGGAAAAGAGCTTTATTATGGCTTACTAAATTGCTAATGTCTTCGCTGCTAATGTTAGCTGTGGCTGTACTTGCGACTCGGTGGTTTGAGTTGATGTGGTAGGCTAAACTTCAGCTGCTTCGGTGGTAAGCAAACACTTTCTTACAAAGAAGGCATATCACTCTACCTTAATCAATGGTGGCGACAGAGCGTTTTTTTTTTATGTAAATTTCCCATTCATTGGACCAACAACTCTCACATGCACCTCCATTTTCATGTCTCCTCTAAGCTACTCACCACTCCTCACCTTGGTCTCCCAAGTACAATGGGAGCCTGATCAGCTGCTGCGAAACAAGCCCAAACACAATGACAGCTAATCAATGCCCACCTCAGAATGTGAGTGACCGTTGTTTTCCACCCCGAACAACTAAGCTCAAGAAGCCGAACACATACAGTAAACACGGGTTTTATCAAAAGGCAACTCGCATACAGAGGCAGTAAAGTTAAGAGATTAAAATTAGATTGAAAATAATATAAAATAACACTAAATATGACAAATTATTTAATCGCAAATAATGCTTTAATTTGACACCCCTAATATTGACTATACTAGCAACAAATCTAGCGACTTTTTTTGGTCTTATTTCTGGTCTATTTCTGGTCTTCACTTCTCATTTCAAAACAAGTTATCCATCAATTTGTTAGTAAAAATATAATAATCAGATGCATGGGCAGTTGTATAATAATCATGAGGTTATATTCATATACAGTATATTGACAGTTACATGCTGCCCTATGAGGGCAGCCATAATTGCAATGTGGCCCTCAATGAAAACAAGTTAGACACTCCTGCTGTAAAGTAAAAGCATGTATCGCACTTCTCAATGAGCAGCGGGTGCTGTTGTAGGCCCCAGACCCCATTAACAACGCTGAAAGTTTCGGAACATATGTTTTGATTTTCATGTTTTTTTACTCACTTTCTGTCTCCCACAGCGCCCATACAAAATACATCCACATACATGCACGTGCGTCATGGCCAGTTATGCAAATTAGAAGATGATGTAATTTACCCCATGCCCCCACCCACAAATAGTTTGCAGTCCTGTGGGAAACACTGATTACTAACATTTTTTAAGCACATCAACGCAGCACGTGGCGCTATAAAAGTAATATCACTTTAGCCAAGCAGAAATGATGGTTTAAAAATAGGTTTAAAAAAATACTTGTGTTTGTGTGGACACGGCTGTAGTGATTAGTAATGCTTGTTATTGATGTTAGCAATCATTAGCATGTTTTCAGCAGCATCCCATATTGGCAGCAATGAACTAAAAAAAGAAAAGCTCTGAATTGAGTTCCGTGTTGTCTTGATGTTTTCTATGGGAACTTTGACTGCAATCCACTTGTATGTGTTCTCTCCATGGATATGTGACGTGTCATCCTTGCGTGTTGCTGCTTGGTGTGCTTTGTTACCTTGATGACATTACTGAGCGAGGCCTTCTTCGGCCCACCCTGGTTGAACTCTAAGGGATTTTGCTTTGGGATGGAGACCGCAGAGGGAAACCCAACACACACACACACACACACACAGCAGATTATTGGACAAGAGGAAGTGCATGCAGGGAGGACACGCCCACACAAGACACACACAGAGACAAGGTTCATTAATGAAGATCCCCAGGTAAAAATAAGCACACCAGACAAAAGTAACATGGAGTTGCTGCTTGAGGCCGAGCAACTTAATTTATCAAGTAGACTTTTATAGAATGATTGCCTAAATTTAGCTGTTGTAAAAAATAAAAATAAAAAAACATTGTGTCTCCAGATTTTGTGAGGAAAACAACTGAGATAAAAAGACAAAATTTGGAGGTACTTGTTGAATGGACAAATATTTTTGAGTTGTCGGCCACAAAGCAGCTAATACAACGGAAGTTAAAGTTAAACATGTTGGGGTGACAAATGTAAATTGACAATGATGATGATGATGATGATAATGATTATAGGAATAAAATCCACACTTCAGAATAGAACAGTCAACTGATTTAGTGGGAAAACCAACAAAAATACCGTAATTTCCCACTATAGAGTGCGCCAGTATTTAAGCCACGCCCACAAAATTTAAAGAGAAAAAATGATGTACATATATAAGCTGCACGGATCTAGAAGCCACAGGCGTCCACGTTGCAAGATGGGATATTAGTACACAGAAAAATGCTACACAGAAAGATTTTTTCAACTTTTAATTAAATAATTGCTTTTTTTCTCCCCAAACAGTGCGTGTAATACAGCTAGGTAAACAGTAGCCTACCAGAAAAGTAAGTCATCGCCATCCTCCTCCTCCTCTTGGGAATTAAGATCACCAATGTCGTGCCTACCAGTGTTAGAACTATACAGTCCCACAATTCTGAGCACACACTGCGCCGGCCTGGCTCCTTTCGTTGTCGCTACCAGCATCACCCCCACCCAGAGGCAAATCAGTCCCTGAGCCCATGCTGTCCTCCCCAGCACACAACAGTCCAGCCCCCCGACACCTGCTTGTAACAGTGGATTTCCCTACACCACTCCACACTGCCAAAATCAACCGGAAGACCCGTGAAAAAGCCACTGGATCGATTACCTTCAACCTGAAAGCCACATCATATGCACCTCTCCACGCATTCTCCATGATGAGTAGTGATGTGCAGGTCGATACTGAAATGTCAATACCGCCGTTGCAAGATCTTTAGGCACTGAAATTGATTTTCAAATCAAAAATATCGATACTTTGATACTTCAGTCAGTTGAGGTAATGTATATCATTAACAGGAACACAATGGAGAATTATTGAGACCTGATATGCAGTTGTTTAAAATAAATGAATAAATTACTCTGATGACTTATATTTTGATTGTATGAGCGATGCTATGATTTGAAATACACTACTTTAAAAAATGTATCTGACATGTTAGGTGTATTTGCACAAAGTATCGGTATCGCCGATACCAGCCTAAATTTTACTCAGTATGGAATTCGAAAAGAAATCAGTGGTATCACTAAATCACTAATGATGAGACCGTCCACATAAAGCACAAAACGACTGCTCCAACGCAACACAAGATGTCGTGAGACCAGAACGAGACCACCACATCACGGTATAAGCCACAGGTTTCAAAGCGTGACAAAAAAGCAGCGACTTGTACACCGGAAATTGCGGTAAATACATATTAGACCACTTCCTCCAACAAGAACTTTTCAAATTAAAAATAAGTTATTTTTGTTATTTTTTATTTACTTAGCATTCCATCACACTAAAGATCAAACTAATTTTCCAGCAAAATTATCTCAAATTAAAAACACCGTATTATATACAATAATACTGTTTCTATGATTTAATGAACTGGAGGAGAACTATTCATGCTATCATGTAGCCAAGCTGTTAATTCTCCCATTACGGATCATGAGATGAGTCAAGCCAGGACAGACATGTGCAACACACTGGATGGTTTGATCAGAGAACAGATCAGAACCATCATTGATGTCTTCCTTCTAAAGCATGTGTTTATAAGATTATTAATGAACCGGCAAATTAATCATGAAGATGCTAAAGATGAGGCCAATACTCAGCTCTGCTTCTGCTCAAGCATTAAGACACAAAGCAGTGTTTCCCATACATTCATTTATTTGTGGCGGACAGCCACAAATAGATTTGGTGCTACCTGTTCACCCTCGCTCATAAACACATTATGATGAGACTATCTGTGAATGTAGTTTGTCGTTCCAACTCTGTACAGTAGATGGCATCATAAATATGCTTCTTAACACACCTCATACCCACCTGGTCTGCCAGGGAATAAGAAGATGTAGCAGGAGGGATCAGCGTTGCCATCTTAGCAACTTTGTCACTATATTGAGCGAGTATCAAGACCTCTATAGATTCTGTTTTAAAAGCAAATACCGACAAATCTCGCAAATTTTTCCGGTCTTATTGGAGACTTTTGGAGACTAACATGAAAGTAAGTATTGCTCTTCTTAATGAGCTCCGTCTTGCTTGTAACATTCAAAAAACTAAAAAAACAAGCAACAGAAGAAAGTTCATTTGTTTTGCTTGTCATGTTTTTTTGTCTCCCACTGCGTCCATAAAAATTACATGCACATGCGACATGGCAAATAATGCAAATTAGACAATGACATCATCAAGTGCCCCCAGCCACAAATAGATTGCAGTCCCGTGGGAAACACTGCAAAGTTAAATGGAACTGAGCCCATGCAGTTCAAACAGATGCTTTCGGACCGAGTCAGGTACACCTCAGCAGCGGACTCACAAATAAAGTCCGATAGACAGAGGCTGTGTTCTCACAGAACACCAGGCCGGCCACCCGCCTCTCTTTTAAGTAGCCATTGCCCAGGTTGCCCTCGAAGATGCTCTTCACAGGAAGAGGAGGAAGAAAAAAAGGAGAGAGAGTAGGCTGAAAAGAGGAAGGTGATGTTGTACTTCTCACTGTTAATGTACAAATGTATTATTTATCAAGTCACATTTTGTGGCTGTTATACTGTATGTGTCTGAATCTTGAAAGTTAAGTGAGAGCTAAGCTAAGTGAGGAAGGTCCTGGAAGATGTTTACAAGCGATGTGACAAAGAAGCCAAAGTTCTGTCCCCGCTCAAAAGTCACACTTCATGGAGACAAAGTCAATTGTTTTCAGAGGGGTCAGGGTCTTATTTGGAACTTTGACTCACCGGCAGGTTTCGAGCCGAGTCCAAGAAGACAACGAGGAGTGCAGATGACAGCCCATCGTTGGCTTTGCCACGGTCCGCCCGAATGCTGGCCAGCGCCTAGAGGGACAAAAGAAGAGAAAGTATAGCGGATGCTTCAAGAAGTCTCGCATGTCAAGTCACACGCATGCACAGCACCTGGTCCAGCTTGTCGGGTGTGGACAGGAGAGACAACCACTCCAGCTTGAGGTGCAGCTTCCCAGAGGCCACGCCATCCAGCCCGAACCACTGAAGACACAAACTTCATCATGATTTTATTCATGAATGGAACATGTAAAACACTTTTTTTCAGCTAAAAAAGGCTTGAAAAAAAATCACATCACACGTTTGCACAACCACTTGTTGCCAGGCAGAACTTTTGCATAGTAAAAAAAAAAGAAATGTTACAGTCATGCAACTAACAAGTATTCAAAATCAAATCTTTGCCATTCGAGTAAAATACTGTATCAATTCAGTGTTTCTCATACACTAATTTATTTGTAGTGGCCGACCACAAATTTGGACCACCACAGAAAGATCTGGTGCTCCCATTTTTTTCTTCTTTTATGTTGGGGAGTGATGTTAACACAACATACTGTCGCACAGCCACACTAGATGGCATCCGCCACACATACTGCAGCTGACTTGGTCACACATTATTATGCAATTCATTACACTGAGCCAACAAGCCAACTAAGAGTTGCGGTTTGCTTATGGAGCTGACACCACAAACCCAACCCCGACCAGGAACAACAAAAGTAAGGGTGTAGGGGTGCCCAAAGTGCGGCTCAGGGGCCATCTGAGGCCCGTGGCTCATATGTCATTGCATCACTGACCACGGATCTTGGGTCTCAAAAAGGTTGGTTACCACTGGACTAGGGTTATCTAGTCATGAGCATGAACCGATAACGCCTGCTTGGATGGAAGCCAAAATGTCTTCTAAGACAACGGGAATAGTCCAATTTCCGATCGATTCAATGCACTGAAAATGTCCACATTATTAAGGATGTCAGTGGCTAGAAAATCGTCTTTACTTATAAACTGTTAATGGTGAGATGAAAGACTAGCCCCACTTACCTCGTCAACCGCCTGGTCTTTGGCGAGCTCGGCAATGTCGATGGTCACACTGTAACAGTCAGACAACATGAGTCACTGTAAGCTTTAACAAGTCACGCGAGTAACATCATTAACTTTAAAATGACAAATAATCATACACAATCAACAACTGCTGCCATTAAATTCATTAGAGCGATTGCTCTGAAACAAAAAGGTGAAAATGGTTGTGCTGAGTTAATATACCGGTACCTTCCCAGAGGGTCGTCTTTGTCAGTATCTTCATCGTAGAGCTGGACCTCCAGGTTGTGTCCGGTGGGATCCATTACTTCGGCCTGCAACAAAGAGTCACCATAGCAAAAGAAGACATCCGTCATTACACGACAAGCTCCATTTTGAGATCAACTAGCAAAGTTTATCTGCCAATATAGTTGGGATACATCTTGGCAGGCTACTTACAAGACATATCTTTGTCGATTGATTAGTCTGTTATTAGTTTTGGTCATTTTGAGTCATTTTGGATTTTGCCTCTCCCTCAGAATGCAAATGGAAGAATCACCTACATCTAACATCTGACGTCACTCAGCCTGCTTGCTTGCAGACAAACAGTTCTGCCCACCTCGTATACGGCATTCCATTTGGGGTGGAGCGTCTCGTGTATGACTTTGCTCTGGAAGAGCTGGTTCCCGACCCGGATGACTCCATATGGATCGGACTTGCCCTTGATCAGACCGCCCAGAAATTTGTCCTTACCCACGAGGTCCTGGGCCTCGATGAAGTGGATCCGCAGGATTCCCTAATGGCACAGTTCACGGTATGAGATAAACAAAGCGAGAAGATGTTAAATGTTTTGGTGGGAGGAGGAACTGTGTGAGGTCAGTACTTTGGGCACGGGGAAGAGGAGGTGGTCCAGCTGGGCCTCCCCCACCAGAGGGATGGTGATGCGGTTGGGAAGGACCACAAAGCTGTAAATGATGTCTTGGATCATGTTGTCACAAAGACCACTGACACAGGAGACAAGAAACAGTAATATTTAACAGCGTATATTGCATCATAATTTGAATGACTAATAAATCAATTCCGCTCTGACAGTGAGCATTACTACTTTTACAACGGCTGGATATTTGCATTGGATCTCATTACATTTTGTACCTAATGAAGTGGCCAAAGAGTAGAGTTAGATGAAATTTAATATAGGGGTGCAACCATTCCTCGAATGATTAGAGTACCTCGATTACATTAATTATTATTTCTCTCCTTTTCCAGGAAATACAGTCTGGGATGGATAAATCCATCTACAAAAGCACCATCATGTAGTCCATCAGACCCAAGAAAATACAGCTTGTTCCTATGCACAATGTAAATTTAAGGAATAAAACGGTTGATTATTTAAAAAATGAAACCAATTGGTTGTTCATTATTTAGTGGAAATGTTTTATTTTCTCCTGTGTATTTATAATTGCACTTTAACCAAGCAAAAATATGTTTTTTCCCATTACTCGATTAATCAAAAAAAATAATTTAAAAAAATTCTGAATAATACTCGATTGCTAAAATATTTGATTGCTGCAGCCCTCATTTAGTATTACCAATTAAGTATTGTGAATGACGGGTAATTTAGCCATAGTCGATGTTTGAAATGAATACAAATAATAGTATGTTTTAGCAACATGTTGTGATGTTCCTCTGACATTACACCTCATGCCCACTAGAGCGAGACAGTACTGCGTTCATGCACTGTTGCTCCCTGCTAAAACGAATATACTTCTGATGGGCTTTTTTTCTGAAATTCCCTACACATGAAAAGCTCATTTTAGAGCCGCCATGTTGATTGTGACTCAGCTCCTTCACTAAAAGACACACACCATGTCCTGGAATATTTCTATGGTAGGTGTGTTAGCTTGGCACAGTATGTACATTCCAAAGTGGATCCAGGTGGAAACACACATAAAGACGCAGTCTGTTTGGTAGTGCAGATAATCAGTGTTGAAATATGACACATGCACACACACACACTAGTCAGTAAGAAAGTGAAAAGGGTGGGGCAAGTCATGCACTTGATCACTAACGAAACACACACGCACACATACACACACACGCACGCAACCCCCCCCCCCCCCCCCCCACACACACACACACACAGTGTAATACGACAAACCCGTCAAACGAGGACGACTACATTTCAAAGGGCGGAGTCTCCAGGAAAGCGGTTTTTCTGGTGTAAATAAGCAGGAAGCTAGCAGGAAACATGACAGCAAACTTCACTGACATCCTTTATGCGTTTATTTATTTAATAGGCCTTAGTTTTATCTTCACAAGCCAGAAGATGCCACTAGTGCTGCTGCTGCTTCCTGCCGGTTGGTAGCGTGATGACGAGTCAAAGCTTCAAGTCCTCCACACACCAAAGATGCATAGTGCACACAAAAACTTGTAGGACAATAAAAGTAAATTTGGGTTGGACTTTGTATGACTATTGCATGACATCATGACGGTTTTCTTCTCTAATTATTTGGCCCTATAGCTGCCAAATTCTCACACCCTTGCACAAAGAGATGCATTCAGGCGGCCTCAACATTGCAGTTTGGGTGTCAGTGTTGTGTTCAAGTGCACCTCAGCAGTTTCAGCGCACAGAAACTGACATTCAGTGCCAGTTAGCCTGCTAGCTGCCAACTCTTCGCATTTGGACATTTTTCTCCACAAAGGCCTAGTCAGTACAAGGGCAGGAAGAGTCTTTGATTGCGTGAAACAGCAGTACGTACTTGACCCCAGGGATGTCCAGCATGTTGGTCAGGCCAGTCCAGTTGATGTCCAGCAGCTGAAACACACCACAGACGAAAGATGACTGACATACACACACACACACACAATTCTAAAATGTGACCTCTGTTGCAGAAAGCGTTGGATGTCATTACATAGTGTACCTAATGAAGTGACGGTCTGCAGTGAAACATTAAGTATCTAATTGCACACACACATATTTTCTCATTTATCTCGCTGCGGATGAAGCTTTAATTACGCTGTCATAGCAGGCACTAGCGTTAACATCAGTGCTAGCAGTGGTGGATTAGCCATAATGACAGAAATTATCATTCCCAAGATTAGCAATGATAGCTGGTCATCAAGCAGGATGAGAGGAACTTGAGGTTAAACAAGTAGTGAGGGAGGAAAGCATTTCTGGCATGTTGCTTCACACCAGTAAGGGTGGCATGCTACAAATAACGTACAGTACGTGTGTAGCAAGGTTAATGGTACTTCTACGATGCTGTGTGTGTGTGTGTGTGTGTGTACAGTATGTGTGCCTTTTACAAAGCTGTCATCACAAGGAGACTGTGTGTGTGTGTGTGTGTGTGTGTGTGCGCGCGCGCGCGTGTGTGTGTATGTTAATGCACAGAGAGACAGTGAGTCAGCAGCTTTGAGATAATGCGTGTCGGCAAAGCTGGAAAAGGTCAGGAGAGAAGATTATCAGTGTGCAGTGTTAGAAACGTTCACAAAATGCTGGAAAACATGACTAAAATAAAGTGGAAGAACCGCTCAAGAATGACACGCTCTGAATCAGGGGTGCCCATTATGTTGATTCGGAGCTACCAGTAGATCGCCAAGGTAGCCTGGGTCGATCGCGCAAATGTCACTTTGTAGATGTCATAAGACATCGGTCAGATGACATTAGCTCCCCTCCTGTTTCGTTCTTGCTGCCCCACGGCGTTTCAAGCTACACACGGAGATGCAACTTTCATATTATTCTGATTACAGATAAACGAACTCAGTGGTAAGATGTCAAATGTCAATTGTTTGATGGCTTTGCTTTGTGTCCTGAACTCCAGCCATAGAAATGCGTGTTTTATACACTTCAGTTTCTTCAGCTGTTATTTCATGATGAATTAAAAAATGTGCCCATTGCTGAAACCTTTTTAATATGTTGCCTTGACCGTGGCTGCATTGTCTTGTGTATAATCATTTTATAGGATCGGTAATGTTTGATAGCACATGCTAACTGGACCTAATACATGAACTGTGTGTCTTAATGAATGCTATGTAGCTATTTTGACTGACATATTACTCAGGTACTCAGGTTATGTACACAAATATTGAGGAATTACTCAATATAATTATGATATCAACCACTTCGATTACCTGTAAACTTTGAAAATGTGAACGTCAAATACTAATCATTAATATTTACAATAGTATTTTAAAGTTTACCGGTTAGAATTTATATATATGTTATATGTTTTAAAGAAAGAGGTCGATAATTTTGACTTGTAACTTGTATGTAGAAAAAGTGCGTGCACCCCTGACAAATAGTATTCCCTCGTTTATCACGGGGATAGGTTCTCAAAATAGCCCACAATAAGTGAAATCTACGAAGTAGCCAACTATATTTTTGTGCAATTATTATATATATATTTTAAGGCTGTAAAACCCCTCACCATACACTTTATGCACTTTTCTCAGACAGGCATTAACATTTTGTCACATTTCTCTCTTGTTTAAACACTCTCAAAGTTCAAATTTCATTTGAATTTTAATGATCAACTTACGAGATTGGACATAAGAAACTAAGTGCCTCACTCCTCTAATCGTGGCTTGTCCTGGCGCTGTTAGGCTATAGTGTTTTTGTATCCTTGTTAAAACATATTCCTCCTCCGAGTCCTCCATGAACCGAAGATTCATTTACAGTATTCCCGGTGCCCTACAGCCACATGACGACTTCTGCCTTCAACACCCTCAACTGGTAGTAGTAGTAAACACAATAACAGACCCATGCAACAGAGCACCGATAGATCACTCTAATACACCACAAGGACGCAGAACACAATGCGCGTTCATACGCTTTAAAAAAAAAAGTGCAAAATTGCACTTTAAAAAATCAGCAAGATGAACAACAATGTAGTGAGGGAACACTACATGTATAACGTACATAAATACGTACTTATACTTTTTAAATCAATATACTAAATACTGTATATTTGCTATATATATAGTAGGAGGTAAATCTTGGGGAGTTGGTCATTTTAAAAGTAGCACGCAGGCTGAAAAAGTGTTGCTGCTGTTCCTGCTTTAAATAATCAGTCACCCCTAATAAAAAGCCAAAGTTCCAACAAGCCGTCCAGCGCAGTTGAAGCAATGACTAACTTCCACAAAGAAGAGGGAGAAGTGACCATTTTCTGTCCACCAATCAACATACTCCACTAGGGGTGTAAGGATTCATTCACTACATCGATGCATGGATTTATATTCCTAGGATCCAACTACATCGATTTGTGCTTAGCAAGTTTCCACTCAAGACGGCATTTATCAATTTAACATCATTTAAAAAGGTAATCAATCGATTGAATCAAAACTAGGAAGTAAAGCATTAGATTTAAACATGGCAGGCGTTACATGGATGCGTGTTTTTTAAGCGATTTTAAAAGAAAGACTCGATAAAGACGAAAAAGAAATTCAGTCCGTGTCTGTGACGTCATCATCTTCCAGGTATGTGGTGGTCATGGGATTTGTAGTGAACCTGTGAAATACAGCTGATTCGCTTTTTCCTCTTTTGGTCAGTTAATTTTCTTCAGTTTTCATATTTAACTCATCTGTCTTATTTGAAACTCCTTTTAAGTGACATTTATGAGGACAATATGCAAAGTTAGGACATTTTGTACGCCTGGTAGTTTACGGTTGAGTAGCAGTGACGCTTTGCGACTCATCATCCAGAACGCCGTGTCCAGGTCAAAACATATGCTTACATTCGCAGAAGCAACAAATGGCACGCACTTGCTTGTGCTAGGTACAGAGAAGAGCGGAAAGGCTGGGAAGCCGTAATTTTCGTTGACCATGTTGTCACACATTTACACACGTGTATTCTTCTTTTGTATGACCACGTTTCCTTACACTGCTGCACGCCATCTGCCATCATTTGACATGTGAAGTCCGTTTGCTCTCCCAGTTTGATTTCATCATTATCAAAACTTATTATCATAAACCCACCAAACCACGGTATCCTGTTCAGTGTCTCTGTTAAGCGCGTCATCAAGATGGCGGACGCTTCCCGACACTCTTGGCGGCAAAAGGTACAAGGAGGCCACATTACTTGCTAGTTGCTGCACTGTCCTTTCAAATGGCTGCTCTGATCAAGGGGATTATCAGCACAAAAAAAGCCCCTGCTGCCATGTACAGGTGAGGAGGTTTCAACACCTAATTGAAGATACCATAACACAGTCATTTGCTGAGGAATTTGCATAGTGTCCCTCACCTTAGGGTGCAAAGTGCAGGTTTGGATTGTGCTTTTTAAAGTAAATAATTCATCATGGCAAGCTATACCAACCTCTGTTCATCCCGATTTTGTATTGCATTTTTAACTTTTTTTTGTACTCATTGAAAATTTATTTTTTTTATTTTTAATTTATTTATAAGTATGTCAGCATTATTAATAATTCATACCTGATTCCCTTACAAAAAACAACGTGAATCTAGGAAACTTCACCTGTGCACTGTCCAGTATCTAGGTATTTATTTCACAGACACACTGGTTGAATTTTTGGCTAAAAAGTTACTGAATCGATTTAAAGTTACTGAATCATTTCATCATCGTATTATTCTACATGAACCAACATCGTCCTTTAATCGTATTGGCAACCACAAATTGTGATATGAATCGTTGAAAAAAGTAATTAGAGCATGTGCTAGGCAGCCTGCAGGCCCGATGCAAACTGGAATATCGCAGATGTTTTGAGTGTTTAACTGCTTGTTGTCCACCACCACAGATGTTTCCATGCATTCTCACTTCAAACCTAGCTCTGAGGGCTCTGAGAAGCTCTGAGTGGAACATGTGATGAGTTACTGTGCAGCATCGTGTCTACACTGTATACTGTGTCTAACTCTACACCTTTGGCTTCCCCAACTGTGCTTGGTACCACAACAGCAGAGTGCTGAAAAGTGGTTCAGATTATTTATTGTGGTAATCTTCACAACTTTTGACAGTGTCAATTAAGAAACAAGCAGCTGCATGGAGACTCCTTCACTTCTATTTTGTATCCAGGCTGCTTATGAAGAGACATGAATTGTCACTTCTTCATTCCAAGCAGTTATCAGCGCTGCCAATCAAATGACATAAAAAAGCGACTATGTGCGGTATGTGAACCTAACAACACAAATCGATGCAATACAGCAGTTCATCATTGGAGGATATAAATTCACTTTGACTTGTAGTGTTGGTGCAGAACCAACAGAACGCATTTGTGTCAGACAGTGAACTGAGTCTACACGCATCCACATGAAACATTCCTTTGAAACATGCAGAACCAGCCTCTGCATATTACAAACATTCCACAACTTACATCATGCTGAGTTCTGAAGTCACCCTAAAGACATGCTTGGCAGCTAGCCAGCTAATGCTACCGGTAGTTTGCTGCATGCCAAATTAATTGTTGTGATTTCAGGTGAACCTCAGTTTTTGTAGTCTCTGATTTTCGCAGGATTCGTTTTTTGCCAAAAATGATTGCAAAAATATGTTTTTGGTTTTGTTACACTGTCTCAGTTACGGGCCCAAACGAAGCATCCACGCATTGGTGGCTCAGTCTCTGAAGAATCAGCAGTGGGTCTGTTAGAGTTTATTGACAGATTCCAGCCAGGGAATCCTTTAATCATCTTTATTGTGTGTGTGTGTGTGTGTGTGTGTGTGTGTGTGTGTGGTTTATTTGTTCACAGAACGCACACAGAATGATGAACAACTCCATATCGGTCCCCCTACACCCTCCTTTAAAGCACTTCACCGTGCGCTGATGAGGCATTCAAGCACACTGCGTATGTCTGAGTGTGAGAGAGTTCCGTGCTTTTTATTTAGGATGGCTGCAAAAAAAGTTGCAAGTGCCAGAACTATGACAAAAAAGTTGAGAAAAACTATTGAATTCAAGAAAGAACTCGGTTGATTGTAATGTAAGGGTACCTTAGTTAACACATGTTACAGGGGGAATGGTTTAACGGAGACACATAACAGGTAGTGAGCCGGGCCAGTGTGTGTAATGATTGTACCTGCTGCGACGTTTACAATAAAGTTCAAGTGAAAAAGTATACAGCTCTAACCGTCCGCTCTTTAAAGTTTAGTTTGTAACGGACGAGAGTGAACCAGTGCCCCTGTGGCTATTCTGCACCTCCCCCCACCCTCTCTCCACTCATATCAAGTCTGTTTCACTCGTATTTCGCTCTGTTTTTTGCATGTAAAACTATCATTCTCTACAAAATGTGTTTTGTGTTAATATTTTTGGGTGTCTGAAACAGAGTCATTGGATTTACATTAAGCCTGTCACGATAATCAATAAAGCAATTAACCACACGATACATGAAAACAAACTAATTTTGCCAGCCTCGATATATTGACATGTGCATAGGTGTTTCTTTTCCTCCTCTCTCTCTCTCTACCAAACAGGCTGGAAGACATTACATTTTTTTTTTTTTATTTTTATTTAAAGGCTCCAATTACAATGTTAAATACTAAGAAATTAAAGTTACAGTGTACTCACATTATGTCATATATTATCATTAATTACATTAATGAAAAAATGGTCTCAAAATAATGTTGACAACAAGATCGTTTATCGGCAATAATTTCTAGGACAATTACCGTTCAGCAAAATTTGTTATCGTGACAGGCCTAATTTACATTTCGTATAGGAAATTTTTTTTTGGTTCTCGTACATTTCGATTTCCGTCTGACTTTTTGGAACAGATTAATGACGAAAAACAAGGTTTCACTGTATTGTGTCTTTGTTTAATAATTGGCTCCTCTGAGATCCATAGCTATTTAATAGCTTAAGAGTTGATAGACCTGGTGAGCCCTGCAAGTATGAGCATGTGACTTCCTGTTCAAACTTGATCTTCACATTCATGTCCCAACTTAACAATTTCACATCCCCGTGTGCAATTTTTAGATGTTAAATCGTTTCTGACGATATCTGAAGGAAGCTCAGGAAGGAAGACAGCAGTCGGGGAGAAGGAATGTGCTAATAGCTTAGGGAGGCTCAGCGTGCACAAGAACAAGAAGAAGAGGAAGGGATGGAGTTCCAGTGTTTACTCACCGGCTTCTTGAGGAAGAAAACGGACAGAGCTCCAATGAGAGGCATGTCGCCCAAGAGAGGCTCCATCACCACTCTCATCACTCCATGAAGCTACACAAGAAACAAGAAAACAACTCAGTTATTTTCAAGCTTTTTATTTACTAGCTTTTTTTCCACCTCTAAATAAAGGCTCAATACTAAATGCTCAATATTTGAACACATAAGCACGTTGTGGTTGCAGTTACTAAATTGACTGACAACATAATCCGCCTGCTTTGTGCACGATTCGCAACGCTCTTTGATGTGTCCCGCATGTCACAATGCGAGCAAATAGCATGACACCAATCCCGCCTCCCTGCTATCACGTCAGCCATTTACTACGCCGTACAGAAGCGGATGTCAGCGCAGACGACACAGCATCAGATTTGTCGTCGTGAAGTGTGATGTGGAGCGCGACAGCTGACAGCCAATGAGCGGGTTTGTCTGACTGAAACAAACTTTCTTGACACTGATCTCTGAAACAGCAAACAGCGGCAGCAGCCCAGTCTGATAACAAATCTTTTATCAGGCCTGTGTCAACAGTGCAGAGGTCGGGGGTCATTGCGGCAACAATAAAGACTGAAACGCTCTTTAATCCTTTATGGGCCAAGAATGACAAAACAGAGTGGATCACTTTCATATGCAACAGGTGGAATGCCATTAGCTGCTTTGGCCAAGCTGTCACACAGACGATGCAAACTTAAGCTACATGCTAATGTTTTGAAGAGCTTGATGAGGCATAGCAAGTATACTGTCGCAGAACTTGTGGATGAAATGGCTACATCACATGACCCTGCTGCCTCTCACTGGCTGCCATGACAACACACACACACACACACACACACACACACACACACACACACACACACACACACACACAGGCACCTGGATGCTCTTGATTCCAGCTCTGCAGTAATACTTCTTGATGTCGACATCAATCTCCGTGTTCCCCACAAAACTGCAAAGACACCATAGTTGATTCAAGCGGACGTATAACACAATCAGAAACTTTCCTCTCAAGGTTGCTCATTGACATCATGGTCTGTGTGATATCAGAAATATTAAGGATGTAGAACATGTTGCGGATGTTGCATTCTCAGGGCATTGAATCGATTCTAACTGGACTGTTCGGGTTGTCTTAGAAGACGCTTCCCCTCCCATCCGAGCAGGCTTCATCCGTCCATGCTCAAGATGAGATACCGTAAATTCCGGTGTATAAGCTGCACCGGTGTATAAGCCGCACATGCCCATGTCATAAAATGGCATATTGTAGCATGCACAAGTCCATGAACACCAGGTAGCTCTTTATTTGACAGAAGCCAATCATGAGCTCTGAAAAAACTCACAATGAGCTTTTCAACCGATTGGAAATTGCAGGTCATTACTTAACATAACATTCTGACTCTCGGTGTCATCTTACATAGAACACTAAACTCATCACACAGCAACTTCAACACTACAACACTAACACTAACACACACTAACAAAAGGTATACCTAATAAATATAAAAACATGTACCAATACGGGTTTGAAATGGGGGGGAAAAACTAAGTTTTCCCATAATGCATTTAGTTTGAGCAAGCCATTTCACTGGAGGACAAGCAGCATAGAAAATGGTGGATGGCGCTGCAATGCTGTCTCTGTCTACCAGTGGGAGCCAGAGGAGCCCGGAGCCCAGAGGGAGGCTGACGTCATTGCAGCGACCCAATGAATGCACTGCCCAGACGCAATGCATTATGGGAAAACTTTAAAAGCAAAATTTGTTCGAGACCAAAAATCACTACTTACTTTCTATTGTTCTCTAGTCTTACCATATCTAATGTATTGTGCCGAGATATGTGGAAATAACTATAAAAGTAGACTTTACTCACTAACTGTACTACAAAAAAGATCACTTAGGATAATCCATAATGCCACTTATAGAGAACATACAAACCCTCTATTCCTAAAATCACAGCTATTAAAATTTGTTGACCTGGTAACAGCTAAAATTATACAAAAAACAAAAAATAACCACAATACAATTCTTCTCATCAAGAGAGGAGAAATATGACCTTGGGAAAAAATTAAACTTAAAACACTTATATGCCCGCACAACACTAAAAACCTTCAACATATTAGTATGTGGAATCAAATTATGGAACGGATTGAATAAAGAACTCAGACAATGCACTAAAATGAGCCATTTCAAGAAAGAGTACAACCAGTTGATGTTTACAAAGCAGAAGGAAGAAGAATTATGAACCACAGGGAAATCCTATGCTATGTCATATGACAACAGCACTTTATGCAATTTACAGCAATTTGTCCATGGGGATTTACAAAAATGCATCAACTTTGTAATTGTAACACATTGTTATATTGCTTTATCACTTTCTCGTGTTATTCACAACTGGCAAAGGGAACATGTTGAATAGGAAATGAACAAATGTATTAGCAACTGATGTGAAATGTATTAACAATTGTGAAATGTATTTGCAATTGGTGTGAAACAAAGAGGGGATAGGATTGAATAAGCTCTGCTTCTTCCTACTCCTTTTGGACAAGTGGAATTGTGAATTGTGATTTGTGATGTACTGAAGTGAAATGAAAATATTCAAATTTTCAAATAAACCAGACAAGACAAGAGAATGAATGCGTTGGTCAGACGCAGTGCATTATGGGAAAACTTTTTAAAAAGTTTTTCCCCCATTGTAACTCATATTGCTACATGTTTGTATATTCATCTGGTATACCCTTTGAGTTTTAAGTTGCTGTATGATGAGTTTGTAAGATGACATTTGTAAGATGACACCGTAAGTCAGACTGTTATATTGTTATACTGTTATATATACACTGACATCCTGCGATTTCCAATGAGTTGACAAGCTCATTGTGAGTGCACTGATAGCCCGTGATTGGCCCCTGTTAAAGAAAGAGCTACTGTTTCTTCACTGACTCATGAGCGGCACAGTATTTAAAGACAATTTGAACAGTCCAGTTGGGATCCAAATTAGATAGCATAGGTAGGCCCGTCACAGGCAGAGTGCTCGCATTTAGCATGTAAATGCTAATATGAATGAAGGCACAAAAGCCAAGGCTTCGAAGCCGAATACGACAGCCCGTGTGGAGGTGCAGCAGAGCCTTCGTCCCGACAGTCGACGCTTACTGACGCATTTCATTGGCAAAGTAAATATAAAACAAAACAGCGCAAAATGGTCGCTCGCTACACTGCAAAAGAAATATAACCTTTCAATACGGTTGAAAAGCCAACATTTCAGGAAATGTTAGAAATGTTTGGCAGCGTACATGGCACATACAGCAATTGTTGAAGGACAAAAAAAATTAAATTTTATTCCCCCAACGCTGATATGTTGTCCAGCTCAAATATGACCCCCTACATTTAAAAATACACTACATTACATGTTTTTTATTGGAGTGGGTTTTGTCAAAGACAGAGTCTATTTTTTTTTATTGTTTTTGGTTATTATTGAGATTTGATATTATTGAAGTTTTGATAAAAGACTCGATTTTATTTTCATTGAGGTTTTTTTTGTCTTTTTTTGTTTGTTTAATTTATTATGTTGCTTGTTTGTTCAATTTATTTAAAAACTCTTGACATTCCAATTACATTGTTAAGTACTCTTGAGAAATGAATGAGAATATTCACAGACATGTTTCGGTACTGATGTTGCAGTGTACCTGATCTGCAGGTCCATGATGACCTGCCTCTTGTCCACATTCTCTGTGTAAACCTTCACACCGTTCACTCTCAGAGGCTGCAAACAAAAGTCATCACGTCAACAACAGAATAACACTAACCCTGCCAGAATAACAAATTCCGTTGAAACTAAACTAGAAAGAGATGAGCAAAATTACAACAGTCAATGTTAGCAGCTAACAGGGCGTCATCGCTGTAGGGCAACTATGAGGCTCAGGATGATCGTGCGAGAGCTCACCTTGTCACCCATGTCAATCTTGGTGAAGCAGAAGGAGCTGAGGTGAGGGTTGGCACCCTTCACGGCCGGTTCGATGGTGTCTCGGAACAACTTGTCCACGAACTGACAGATGAACGGCCACATCTGCTTCACTGTCTACCGGAAGACAATCTTCATTTTGAGTCATGCCATGATCACACTTCTTCCCTATTCTTGTATGTGTGTTAGCTCTAACTAGCTAGCATTTGCTCAAAAGGGACAAGACGGAAAAGTCACAAGAACAACACAGGTGATCAGACATCCACAAGAGCTGTTCATCTGCACCCATGGTTTCCATGGAAGTCCTTGCTCTTCATCTTATTGCTCTTCCAGGTCAGGAAACTTCTCCTACCCTCTTCCTTCTCCTGAGGGTCTCACTAGTGCAGCAGCGTTCCAGATTCTGATCCTATTTATAAAACCTGTGTCCCAGTGTGTGTGTACCTTATTCAGCCACTCCACTCGCTCTACATCTGGAAAATGGACCTAGTTTAGGATACACAAAAGGGATGAATTAGGTAAGACTCACATTCAAAGCAGTCACCATACGCATTAGCAAAGTTAACATTTTATACTACTAACGGCGCTTCATTTCTTTTTACACTTGTATGACACTTACGAATGTTAAAATGTGATACTAAACATTGCCTGTAGAGGTTAATCAGCGTCCTGGAAAGTGTGTCTTTAACTGAGGAAGGTGAGTGTCAGATGACATCAATACATGCGTCTGCCTCTGTATAAACCAACAATCTTGCACTAATGCCACATGCTGTTTTTCCTGGACTTAACATTCTGTTTGCTATTTTTATGACAAGGCATCATTGCCTTGGTTGATGTTTATATTCAATCATGTTTGCATCATGCTAGCGCAGAGGTGTGTACATACGCAGCATGTGAAGAATGACACAAATTTGGACCACCACAAATAGATTTGGCGCTACCTTTTGGCCGTCGCTCTTAAACACATTATATTGGGACTGTCTGATAATGTAGACCGTCCTTCCAACTCCATAAGACAGATGACATTGAAACTATACACACCTCATACACACCTTGTCTGCCAGATGAAGGCAGGAGGGATCAGTGTTGTCAACTTTGTGACTTTTTGTCGCTATATTTAGTGTAATCAGACCCCTCTAGATTCTCCTTTTCAAAAAACGACAAGTGGCTTTTTCTGGTCCTATTAGACACTTTTGGAGACTAACATGAAAGCACGTATCGCGCTTCTCAACAAGCAGACTCATTGCAAGTTATCACAAATGCTTGATTGCAGTTGCTGCTGCTCAGGGTGGCCCAACCAGTTATCAGGTTTAGGGGGCAATTACTTTTTCCCACTGGGCCATTTAGGTTTTTTTTTCCTCCCTTAAAAAAAAAAAAAGTTTCATTTAAAAACTGCATTTTGTGTTCAGTTGTGTTGTCATTGACTAATAGTTGATGATCTTAAACATTTAAGTGTGACAGACATGCAAAAAAAAAAAAAAAAAAAAGAAATCAGGAAGGGGGCAAACACTTTTTCACACCACTGTAATTAAATATTTGACAGCCCCAATTTTTTTCAAATTGTTTCCTGCATGTCTAACTGCAATTGTAAATCAATAAAACATGCTTGTCTTAATATTGTTACCTTTCTCAAACGGATTAATTGGATTTTAATTATTTCTTGTGGGAAAAATTGATTTGATTGATTTGGTTAGCGTCCGTTTCGGTTAGAGTCAGACTGGAACGAATAAACACTGCTGTAGTATTTGTAGCTTGATTTGTTTTTCATGTTTTTTGCTGATTTTTTTGTGTCTCCCACACATGCATCATGCCCCTTGCCACAAACAGATTGCAGTCCTGTGGGAAACACCGAATGATGTCTTTATTGTCTTTGTTTCCTGCAAAGTGTGCAAGCCAATGTGGCTCAGTCGGAGACAAAAGCCAACCAAGAGAGTGTTCCTGGAAGGTAAAGAAACTGGAAACCAGGATGAGGAGACGAACAGTGTCTATATTTATCCTGGCAGAAAGACAGAATGCAAAGAGATAGAGACAGCACCTTGCATCCCTTTCATTGTGTTGTTGCTGTGTTGACATTGCGTTGTCATGTGATCACTGAGCAGCGTCATCTATTTTGTTACATTGATTGGCCACTTCATTAGGTACACAACCTTATGAAATGAGGTAGTTAAAGCAATTTAACCTAATTTTGATGTTTGATTATGTTACTCTAGCAATTCTATGACGTTCTTGTGAGACAAGTTTTTAACTTCTGCTGGCGGCTGTTGAATTAGAACTGAATCCTCTCAGTAACTCTCTCTGATTCAAAGCTGCTTTCCCTGCACAATTTGCATAGATGCAAAGTCATCTGTCAGAGTGGAAGTCAAACTGAATATAACAAGTTCTGTAAGCGTGTGTATGTGTGTGTGTGTGTGTGTGTGTTTCATATAGGACCTTCAGCATGACAAGAGCAGCTCTCTAAATTCAGAGGGTCACACAGCCTCCATGTTGATCTGCATTGTTTCCATTCTTGACTGCCGAGGGCAGCCCCGCCCTTTGGCACATCAAACGGGCTGCGAGGCCCCGCCCACATACCAAGTCACTTGACACGGAACATGCAATCAGCTGACATGTCTTCGAGCGTTGTGTGAAGCCCTGAACACACTTGGACATCGGCCCCTCACATTGGCTCGTCTTCTGTTGTAAGACTTTTCATTGTCATATACACACTTTTGTACATTCATTGGACACGTTTGTTTAGATCAGGGGTCACCAATGTTTTTCCTTGTGAGAGCTACTTTTACAAAATGAAAATGGCCAAGAGCTACTCATTTTTGTAACATTTATTTTCAGAGCTTATTTTAAAGCCAAACAAAGCGAATATGCTTGTTTTTTGTTTTTTTTCATTATTAACTGAAAAACTGAATGAAAAGCAGGCTTGCGGGCACCTCGTGTGGTCGTGGGGGGCTACCTGGTGCCCGCGGGCACCACATTGGTGACCCATGGGCTAGATTGACAGTCAACCTAGGACCTGTGTGCAAACCGACAATACAACAAAAGATGTCATCAGGAAAACCTCTTTACACTTTGTTTCAAGATTGATTGCTTCAAGATGAAGTTAATCAATCAATGTTACACAATCAATCAATTCTAGTTAGATAGATGGCTAGATAGATACTTTTCTAATGAGATGTCAGCCTCAGCATATATTGCTCCAAAATCTTTAACAAACTGTAATGCCCGTGCTTGTGATTAAGAAAGATGTAGTCACAGATGTAATTCCAATCGTATTATTAATGTAAGATATTTTTATGACACCCTTATTTTGTTTACACAATTAGACAAATGTGACAAAGAGCACTCTTATTTTGAAGGCCGGAAGTGTGTCTCCTCTGTTACGGAGCGTGAATGGAAGCTAGCGGGGTTCACTTAGTTTAGCTAGTGCAGCTGTGTATGCACGCGACTCAGGCGGGATGAGTATATCTTCACCGTGTAGTGTTTTACTGCTTTAATGTAAGGACCATTTTACATTGCCCACTGACGACGTGCAGGTTCTGAGTGAAAAAAGACGAGACGCACGTTTATTCTCACACCCAGTGCGTATCAACCGTCAATTGCCATTCTCAACACACACAACACATTCCGGCCTTCAAAATAAGAGAGCTCTTTGTCACATTTATCTAATTGTGTAACAAAATAATGTTGTCACACGTTAACGCAATTGGAATTACATCTGTGACTACATCTTCCTTAATCACAAGCATGGGCATTACAGTTTGTTGAAGATTTTGTAGCAATATGTGCTGAAGCTGATATCTCATTAGAAAAGTTAGCTAAGCTAAAGACAAAATGGGCCAATGATGTATTGCTTCAATAAATGTAAGGATTTTTGCATTTTATTCACTAACCCAAACAGCCCGATCTTGTGGCGGAAGCCGATATTATCCGATCTTCAAAATACATTGGCTCTGCAGTTGATCACGATCCTGAAGATTGGATCGGGAAAACCCTAGTGTGTAGTAGTTGTGTTGTGCAGTGGATGCACTACAATGCATCACAACATCTGGACATGTGTGCTGACCAGAGAGTTGATTGGTCATATTCGTTAGACCTGAAAAAATGTAGCACTGTCTGAGTGACAGTGCGTTGCAATCAGCAGGTGAACTTTGACCCCTCAGTGGCATACGTTATCATCTTCACTTTTATCATGCTGACCTCAAAACCGCTCCTGTGACTTCACACAGATGAACATGTCTACACAACACATCCCACTTCATGTTGATGATGTAATCAACTAATAGTCAGCGTGGAACAAGCAATATTTCCATCCATCCATCCATCCATCCATCTATTTTCTATGCCGCTTATCCTCACAAGGGTCGCGGGGGTATGCCGGAGCCTAACCCGGCATACTCTTGCTGCTCAGAGAATCAGTCGCTTCCTCCCTGTGTGTTTCTCTGTCTGCTTGCTCCCTGCTGAGTACCTGGCCCCTCACACAGACAGAGCAGCGCACTCCCTCTGCTGCTCTCTCTCACTCAGTCCGCTGTAGGAGGACCCGTCAAGGAGAATAATCTAGTTTTCATGCAAGTTTTAGAGAGCATATTACAGCGCTTTAACATTATACAAGATGCATCTACAGGGAAGACCCAGGACCCGTTGGAGAGACTATGTCTCTCAAATTGGCCTGGGAACAACTCGGGATCTGCCAGGAGGAGCTGGACAAAGTAGCTGGGAAGAGGGAAGTCTGGGCTTCCCTGCTTAGGCTGATGAAGGATGGATGGATGAAGTTGCATCTCTGTGAGATAAACGTAGATGCAACTGTTAATTCACATGTTCACCATTATCTAAGACTATTATACAGCATTTTAAAGTTAAATAAAGACATATGCAGATATACACCGCGTCCCACTTCACTTCATAATTCCATGCAGGATTTCCAGGGGCTCATGCATTCAGAAGTTAATGTCTCCATGCGAATCATTTTGAAAATGTTCCAGGTAATGTATTTGTCATTTGATATACTGCATGTTTTGAAAGCAGCTACATTGTAACATAAAATGTAGTTTAGACCCTTGTATTAATCTAGTAACATGTTTTGATTAGTTCTTATTTTGTTTGTAGCCAACTTGTTTTTCCTTTTTAATGTTTGCTTCTGCATTTGGTTTTGAGACGTTTGCAAATACGCAGTGGCTGCAGACAGAACTTTTCAATGCCTAGTAATTGATATTGGTAAGATGTTTTTGTGAGTAAGCCTTTTATAAATACAACACGTATTAGTTTAAAAACACCTCACATTAGCCTATGTATCATCACTTTCAGCCCAATGCAGCCACTTGTTTTATTTTAAAATGCTCAACTATAGTAGCAAATTCTAGGCTAATTACCAACATGCACTAAATGTACAATACTGGTGTAACCTTTTAGAAAACTCTAATTTCTCTGGAGGAAAAACCTACATTTTTAAGTGTTAAGATGGTCTGTCTCTCTTCCATTGTTTTTTCACTCTTTTCTTGCCATTTTTATAGCAACAAATTACTTTCTCCAGGACAATGTTGTTCAAATGATGTTCACGAGGTTATAGTACCACAGTGTGTTCCGAACACTGCTTTTATGCAGACAGAGGAGTTAGTAAGTACTCCAGAACTTGGAACACCTGTCGGAATTAGTTACACCAACTGCCAAGGCTTGGTCAACTTCAATTTCTGCAGAAACAGGCCTTTTTGTATAATTCTAAAATTCACATTATTTTTCAGTTTTAATTAACCTTACCATTTTTTAACCTCTGGCACTTCAACACTTACCTTTTTACCATTTCAAGCTATTCATGTGACTTGAACAACTTGGGGTGTTCTAAAACTTTTGACCGGCAGCGTATATATTTTCATTTGACTGGCAGAGGGGAAGAGCAAGGTGTGGGGCCACTAGACAAATGACCCAACAAGCGTTGCAAGTTAGCCAGGGCTCCAGTACCAGCAAAGGAAAGAACACTACAAATCTGTGGCCACACCTAAAAGTAAATCACAAAGACTCATGTCCTTATGTCAACAGTGTTACTAATTAAACTTTCTTATTTTCATTTAGTAGTCTTCTGCTTCTTTGTGTAGAATCATATAAGAATTTATGTTCATGTACAGTATATATCCAGTGTACATCAATGCTCTTATTTTATATATTGGCCAACATATTGATTATTGCCGATAACGACTTTTGTTCAGCCCCCAATATCGGTATTGGCCCCATAAATCCCAAATCGGTCGGGCTCTAATGGAAACTTACCACACATAATAGTCGTAATAGTGTAAATAATATATAGTAATATACTAATTTAATTTCTACATTACACTCTTCTGCACTCTGTGTGCTTGCTACCAGCCCCGCCTCCACTCACTGAGACAACGAGACTGTATGACTGACAGTCAAGGACTCACTCCATTCATGCCGTTATTAAATGGAACAAACGCGACAAGGTGCTGAAAGCAATGCACAGAGTCAACTTTCTTCCTGCCTGTTTGGAGGCGACAGATGAGGAAAACAGACACACATGCACATGGCAATACAGTACATTGAGGCCGCCAAAATTATCAAGTTTATTTTCATTTATTGTGTGATTAATTAATTCATTCATTTTCGTCCCAGGCAACATCTGACAAATATTTTATGGGGCGATCCAAAAGTTGGCGACAATGCTTTATCAGTGGTTGCAATTCACCACAGAGAAAACTGAGTGTACTGCCAGAAGTGTTCCATTTGAAACACAGCATGAAAGTCAGTGATGACTTTGAATTTGTCACTTTATGGCTACCCCATGACGCCTCTTTCACTAGCTCAGGTCTCAAATTTTAAAGTGGTGACACACAAGCATCAGGTATGTTTGGTTGAAAAGCAACAAACTAATGGTGCTAATTTATAAATGAGAATCTGTTTCGGAGTGAATATTGTTTGAGTCAATTTGCCTATAATGTGATGTGCATATTAACAAAGCTACAAAGCTTTAACATACAGAAAGGGAAAGCCATGTGTGTTCATGTGTCACATAAGGATTGTGGATGATGGGCAAAATTCCAAAAAAGTGCAGTTTTCCTTTAAGTGTGGATCTTCTTTTACTTTTCCTTTGAAAAGACTTAAAAGAAGATAGGAGAGACAAGGCGGACTTACCCATGGTGGCAGGTCAGTGGTAGGCAGACTCTTCTTGACAACTATGTCCTTGTGTTCCAGGAAGGCCAAGGCCCGGTTGATCCGGTAGTCCTTGCTGCCATGGGTTCTCCTCCAGTAGAACAAGGCAGCCAGTCCGATCAGCACCCAACTGAAGCTGAACTCAAAGTAGCCCAGGATGTAGATTGGCAGGATGATGGCGAACGTCTTGGCAAATCTGACCCACATCTGGGTGACATCCGTCAGGGAAGACAGAGGCTCGCTGGCTGGCTCCTCCAGGACCGAAGGCGGGCCCAGTGTGGAGCTGGTTGGGTCGGCGGGCGTTGAGACAGGTCCGTTTGCCATGGCAACCGGTCCGGCTGAGCCATCCATCCTGGAGCCAACACTGTTACTCATTTCCCCTCTGCAGAGACAATGTCAGACATTTACTGCAAACAGTAGAGACAGACACAACACAGAAACATGCACAATACCACAAAACACCAAGGTTGTGCTAGCAGGAAATAATTTACTTTTGAAACATTTTATCCTAGCTCAAGTGCAATACAGTAGAGTTTTTACAAGCACAGTAGTAAACATGGTTAAATGAATTATTGGATCTTATTATATTGTGTACCTAGTTAAGTGGCGAGTTTAGGTATAAAGAACAGTATATACTACAGTAGGCTACTGTATAAAGCAAAAATGATGCTGGTTTAAATAAACTGTTTATACAAAAGCTTAAAATCATGTTTATGACCTATAATGCTATCATTAGGGCGTGAAAGCAGTTCGGCTAACTGGATTAGTTAAAAACTTCATTACTGACAACAACATTTTTTTGTTTGGTGGAAAGAATGTGACCACGGTTCCACATCCTTGCACTCAGTCGTCATTTTTGTTGCTGAGTTCCTGCATCGCCATTCCCAACGTTTCTGCCCCCCCAACACAACTTTTTACTACCTTGAAGACGTGCTACAATAGCACAGAGAGGTAATTAAAATGATCCACGATTAAACACTGAGCCATTGTTGCATTCGTCATACATCCAACACACATACGCCTTTACTTGTGGGTTGTATTCAACTTCAAAGCGTGAAGTGAACCTTTTTTCTGGTCTCCACTGTTGTTGGCATTGATGTCAAGGCATGTGAAATTTAAGCATTTGCCGCTTGCTAGACGTCTGATTTATTTTTGCATTTATGCCGAAATAAAGAACACAGTCTGTTAAATCACGTTGTTCGGTCATTTGCAATTAACGGTAATCCATAATCTATTTATGTGCACACAAGCGTTAAAGTACAGGTTATTAAAGCAGAGTCCGTTGTGACGTTCTACCCACTGAGTGACACGTAGTATGGCTTCTGTGTTGAAGCAAACCGTCAGGAAAAAAAAATAACAAATAATCAACTTCTTCCTTCCGGCTGTTGAATAATGCTCGTCACACTCACCACAATCCACATTCGCTCTTCCCAGATTAACGAACTGAAATTCAGCACCGAGAAAGTCCGGTGCTCGACATGCCGAACAGCTCAACTCCGACCAGGCAGACTTCCCCTGAGATCATCCCATTGAGGCGCCGCCTCCGCCCGCCTCTGTGCCCGCAGGAAGCCGTCATGACATAGGCATGAAGTGGCAAATAGCGAACCCTGGTGGCAAATAAAAACAATGGCTTCCGATTTTAAAGTAAAAGCAAATAAAAATACATTTTATTACTATTTCTACAATATACTACAGTAGAGTACACACCCAGTTTCATGCTCGTCATCCCACCAGGTCCCAAACATAAACCTACATGCTACACACTGTATACGTACCGAATGTTACACATAATATACAGTACATTTATACGAAGAATACATTCAACGTGGAGTTCATAATGAATGTTTCGTGACAGCACAGCCCTATCTGTTCCGCGAGATGGCAGCATTAAAAAACAAAATCCACGAACAAAAATGACAACCAACTAAACGCACGTCATTGTGAAGTGTTGCTCTGTTTTCTGTAGGCTAGAGAGGGCCATGAGCCTAAAAGTTAACATGGGAATACTTGTTTGGACAAGTTAGAGAGACAAAACAACACGAAATTGACAAACCCGGAAACGAGTCAAGATGACGCCGTAAAGTTTACTCTAATAATAAAGGCTGTTTCCGGTTAGTGTTTTACTTGGAAAGAGCTTGTAGGAAGTGTTCTTGTCCACAATGGAACTTGACATTCTTATGTGGTGCGAGCACATTGATTCGCCCTGTGCGGATACAGGACATCATTCTCCTCATCTTCAGCGTCATCTTCTGCTGGACCTGCTTCCTCTACTTTTATTTATGACGAAGTGTTTGAAATTCACCAGACAGAACTCACAAAGTGGCGATAATAATGTGAAGATTTACCTTTAAACAGTTCTTTTGGACTGAAGCTACACGAAGAGCAACGATGAAAAGTTTGTTTGTCCTCGTCTTGTTTTTCTTAACGACTCTCCTGATGGTGAGTTCACTGATGATTGGAGTTCCTGCTTCTTTGCCCAAATCATTGCATTATGGCCTAGCAGATGTTATTTAATCCTACCCCCTCTCCATATCACATCAATTGCTAATACATATGTTCACTTCCTGTATTCAACATACACTAATTCACTGTTGACTTATTCTTCCATACAGTCAGTTATTATTATTATAATTACTATCATCACCATTATCAATACTGTTTTTTAAACCCCCAAAAAACAAACAAAAGTTAGTCCTTTTTCCCCTGTTGGTATCTGTATCCATTTCCTGCCATCTTTTGTGTTGTACTGTGAGTGTCATTGAATGGCTTCCTAAATGTTTAGTCCTTTGTTGAGCAGGTGCTTGCATGATGATTCAAAGCCAAATATCATTGAACATAATCCTTCTAACTGCATGGTTTTTTGTGGGTTGTATCCTCCATTTTCATTGTTGTCGTGGTAAGGTATGATGTTTAATATACTGTATATCAAGATCGTTGGTATCTTTGACAACATGCACTCTTGCTCTGCTGGACCTCCATTTAGCTTGATGTAGATTTTACCGTTGGTGGTCCAAGTGTTTTGTATCTTTCCCTGCTTACTCAAGTCTCGTGCTTTTTTGGCGATGTCAACATTGCGTTTTGTCAGATGCTCATTTACACAGACGTTTGTGCCTCTCAGCTTCTTTCCCTGTTTCAGCAGTGCAGTTTTAAATTCCCTGTTGGTGAAATTAGCAATGATGACAGGTATGGTGTTTTTTCTGCCATGTAATGGGATGCAAGCGACGATGGTGTTGATGTCTATCTACCTGTATCCACCTCCTATGATTGTAGAAAGTTGGCAGTCTGTTGCTTTGTTGAAGAACATCCATTTCATCTGATCCTCCTCTGTTTTGAACTGTCCAGTCATTTGACCTGAGTGTTATTCGAAGCCCTGTGAGGATCACTTTGTTCATTCGTGCATTCTGCTCCAGCTCATCAATTATATTTCTCATTTGCTCAGTGATATTTTCCTTTGCTTCTTTCTCTTCCTCAAGAGTGGTGCGCAAGGCAGCATTATCCTCAAATAGTGCCTTGATAACACCTTGTAGAATGTTGATATCATTACATAACTCTTATTTTCTTCCATGGTGTTTTTAACCTCCTTAAGAGCAGTGCACAAAGCAACATTGTCTTCCAATAATGCCTTGATGTCATGCTGTAGAACCCTGACATTCTTGCATGATGCTCTTATTTACTTCCATAGGGTTTTAAACCTCCTTAAGAGCAGCGCACAAGGAAACGTTTTCATCTTCCAACTCTTCAATTTCTTCTCTTAGTGCTTTGGTATCCTTGCTGAGTTCTCTATGACATGATCATGGACACTCAGGATCATTTTGATGAGGCTCATGTTCTGTATTTGAATCTGTGATTGCAGACACCTAAATTCTCGCATTGTAGTGCAGTCCGCTCTTGTATCTCATTCATCTCCTTCTTCAAGGCTTGTAATAATCAAATTTTTGCTCTCAAGAATATCTTCTGAGTTCTGAAACCGTTTTTGCATTCAAGGCGTCGTCCTCCACCACCACAGCCAGACTGACCCTATTTCTGATTTTGAATCTGTAATTCCAATATCATTTGTGTTTGGCATTGTTGCTAGGCAACCGCTTTGAACTTCATCACTTAGTCAGTTAGCTTGACTTGCTAGCAGCTATCAGCACTTGTAACTAGTTTAATTCAAGGAATCTGTACCTCTGGCCTATCCGAGTTGAAGTTGAGGGAGTCAGCAAGCAGTTCTGATCTTGTGTTCGTGAAGTGTAGTCAGGAAAGCACCGAATAGTTCAAATTTCCAGTATAGTCAACAGAGCTCCTGCCATGTATGAGAAGGATGGACAGTGGAAAAGTGGCTGAAGATTGACTTTTCTGATGAATCATTCAGTAAACTGCATCCCTATCACCACAAATACTGAAAAAAACCTGTTTGAACCCACATGACCTCAAGATTCACCCAGAAAACTGAAGTTTGGTGGAGGAATATCATGGCTTGCGGTTACATTCAGTATGGGGGTATGCAAGAGATCTACAAAGTGCATGGTAAAATCAACAGCCTGAAGTATCAAAAAATACATGCTGCCTATTACCTTCCAAATCACAAAAGAAGGCAAATTCTTCAGCAGGATGGACCTCCTTCTAATGCTTCAGCCTCCAAAGTGATAGTGATAGTGAAGAAGGTCTAGATGCTCCAGGATTGGCCAGCCGAGACTTCAGACATGAACACAATTGAGCATGTTTGGGGTTAGATGAAGGAGGAGGCTTGGAAGATAAAACTAAAGAATCTTCATGAAGTCTCGGAGTTGTGCAAGATGCTGTCTTTGTCATTCCAGATGATTTGATCAATTAGTTATTGGAGTCATTGCTGAGACGTATGGCTGGAGTCCTCCAAACTCATGGGAGTCATACACAATATTAATTATTCTTACCAAGGCACCCTGACTTTATGTAGCATGTTTGTGCTTTCAAAGGAAAATATAATTTATACCATACGTTATTTTGGTAGTCCAGGGTGTACCCCGCCTGTCACCCAAATTCAGCAGGGATAGGCTCCAGAACCCCGGCGACCCTAATGAGGAGAAGCAGTATAGAAAATGGATAGCCCAATCTGAACTTTCTAATTAAAAGATAAAACTCAATGAATGATACAAGACTTTATTTTGCTATAATAAGCATAATCTAGAGGCTGCCTTTCATATAAGCAATTTCTGAAGTGAAGTTATTATTTATTGCTCCAACAACTTTGATAAGTGAGAGGACTTTTGTCAGGCACTAATGTATCAATTTAACAATATTTATCATTGGGCTTGTACAACTCCACTATCACACTGACAGAGCATGAGGATAGGTGTGATACACACAAAAAATACGAGAAAATCCAGTAGATGACAACAGATTGTAAGATTAGTGGTCCATTAAGGTCACAGACTAAAAAATGTGAACTAGATTAAACATCATACACACACAAAGTTTTCTGATGAAAACTACTTTAGACCCTCCAAAGCCTCCTTGTGCCTCTCAATTTGGGGTTTTGTTAAGCTGAGAGCTGCACAACAAGACATGACAACACTGATTGCACTGATTGCAATCGTTGTGCAGCACAAATGTGTCTTCTCACTGAGGAAAATGTCTTTGAACACCACCTGATATATGAGGACTGGCACACATACAGAGATACCTGTACACACGTACACATGCACACTCACAATACATACATACTTCCCCACATTACTCACTGAGTTAACCAGGGTGTTATTGTGTTGTTGGTTTTATTACAGCGACAGTGATGTCGGCAATATGATTATACTGTACAGTAGTTTTTACAATGATGTGCATTACAGTTATTGTCATTCTGATCACTATCATAGTTAATAATTTCATTACTATTATGTGTGACTGTTTCAATGCAGTATGATCATTGTGGTTGTAGATATTATGTTGTCCTTTCCATTTTCATTTTCCATTTTCCAATTGTTGTTGCTGCTGTTGTCTTTGTCTTTGTTGTCTTTTTTTGTCCCCCCCTCTTATCCCCCTCCACTTGTTACAGAAACAGTCTCTTCCATTCAAACCTCTCTACCACCATGGGCAAGACCAAAGAGCTGTCATAGGACCTCAGGGACAAGATTTTAGACCTGCACAAGCCTGGAATTTACTACAAGACCACCAACAAGAAGCTTGGTGAGACGGAGACCACTATTAGTGCAATCACTTAGAAATGGAAGAATAAAAAAGATAACGGTCAATTGCCCTCACTGTGGAGCTCCACGCAAGATGACTATGACAAAGGTGAAGTACCAGCCCAGAATTGACAAATGAAGCCTGACAATCAACACCTGAATGGCTCAGACAACGCTTGGGAGAATGTGATGTAGTCACATGAGACCAAAACTGAGCTCTTTGGAATCAAGTGGGCTCGACGTGTTTGGAGGAAGAGAAATGGTGAATATGAGCCCAACAACACGATCCAGACTGTCAAACATGGAGGTCAAAACATTCTGCTTTGGGGCTGTTGCTTGGAACAAAGTTCCTCCTGAGATATGTGCAACCCTGGTGACCAATTCCAAAAATACAAGATCAGCAAGGGCTCAAATACCTGCATTTTCTCCACAGTACATCCATTGTCATGTAAAGACCTTTCATGTCGCAAAGACACTCAATTTCACTCCTCATCTCGGATGAGTTCAGGTCACAATAATCCGCATTGTTAGTGGATGTTCCCAAAGGTACTTGTGCGAGTGTCTGAGAGCAACTCGTCATGTCTGAGTGCTGAAACACAACTGAGCGATGACCCTGAGGTGTCACTGCTGACTGACCTAAAAATACTATATACACAAACAGTGTCTAAAGTGCAAAGAGCAGCGATTAGCTTCCAGATGTTTGAGGATTAATACCTGGGCCTCAAAGCTGTGAAGATGCCAACCTGCTAAATAATGCAAGCACGGGCCCCTAGGCATTGGGGCCCTCCACTTCCTTTTTTTAAATTTTATTTTTTCCATTTTTACAAAATGTGAGTATGTAATTTAGGCCAATTTTGTTTCCTGCTTTTGAAATCCGTTAGTTATCTGTCATCTTTACTTGTACCCCCCAAAAATGATTTTAAATATTAATTTGTCATTATCAAGTGTGAAAATGTGAATTTCTATTTCCTGAACTATTATTATTACATACGCTTTTTCAGTGATTGATAAGAACATTAAGCAACATTTAATATAGTTTACCGTTATAATACTCACATCTTGGTGATCTCTCAGCTTCATCTCTTTGCATTCTCCTAGGTTGAAACTGACAGTAGCGGTCTTGATGACGTCCTGCTATACTCGTGTCTACATTTGTTGTGACTGTGAAAAAGGTTGACACCTTCGGTAGTTTTGAAAAGAAACCTTTTCCACTCGTCTTCGCCTCTTCTCCGCTCTATTGGGGTAACTCCACGCCAACAACTTTGCTTGCTTCGCTCCCGTCTTCCGGACATACGCGGTAACATGGAATAGTCTATTGCATGAGAAGGGAAGGACAGCGGTCGAAACAGTTATGAAAGATTATGCATTTTTAAGTTGTTTTCAGCACATGATATCTACTTTAAAATTGAAGGAAAAAAATAGTCAGTTTTTATGAGACATTAGGGGGCCCCTGACAATTGCTTGTGTTTGCTTAATGGTAGGTCCGCCCCCCTGAACGCAAGCCTGTAGTAGAGGAGTTTTAAAATATTCCTCTGTCTTGCGAAGAGTCACTTTGCATCCTCGCTCTCATTTGTCACGACTGTAAATTTAATGTTTACATGTCAAATCAGTTTTGCTCTACTTTGTTTGTTTAGCTTACTGATGCTTGAAAGCAACTAGACAAGTGACTTTTGCCAAGGTCCAACATCCTAAACCTTTTTTATTAAAGAAAAATACAGGTTCAGTGGGACCATCTTGAGCATTTTAGCATCCAATTGTGTGATGGACTATCAACACTATCAACAAAGAGCCATTAAATTTGGAGGACAACTGTAAGCAGCTTTCAGTCGCACCTAATTAGCACTTAATTAACACTGATGCTGTTTGTCTTTTAGTATTTTCTTTCGCAAGCATGGAGACACAAGCAGGCAGCTGTCACATGTAAGCAGCCTTTTAACCAACTAGATGCTGTCAGCAGACATTCCCTTGTCCTCATACCTTCTTAACTTCTACTAATTTGGACGGGTATGGCATCAGGGTTGCGGAGGATCTTTGGTGACGTTGCTATGACGACGTGCAGTCATGTAACACTCAATGCCGCTGGCACAAAGCGAAGAACACAATCAAGGCTTTGCATCTGTTGACAGCTGGCTTTATTGTTGCTTTGTTATCCAGTTTAATTTTAGCTTTCTCACTGTGCTCAATGAACACAATCATGGCTCATGGTTTAAAGGCTAGCTGACATGTTTAAACATCTCCTGAACATCACAAGTGTCTAATTTGGTAAACTAATACTATTTATTATTATTATTGTTATTGCATTAATTAATTATCCAAAGACTATATGTTCCATTGAAATTTTCTGTGTAGTTTTTTTACATTTAAGTCAAATGTTAAGAAATTAACAAATAATTCCTGATTGTGATTTTTTGATAGTCAAAGGCAATTATCCATCCATCCCCTAAGACTCTTTGGTAATCCTCTGATGCAAGCCGTGTTTGTTTAAAATGTGTCACAGGCCAATAAAAATTGATCTGCGGGCCAAAATGACCTCTGAGCCGGACTTTGGAGACCCCTGCTTTATTCTCTTTATTGAAGCATGCAGACACCACAAAAGATGGTTTAAACCGTTCAGCACTGTAGAGGGTGAAGGACAATTACATGGGAATTAACACGTCTAGGAGTATTGTAGATCACTTGTGAGCACATCACAGTGTATCATAGCAATCCCCAGATACCATACACATATTCTCCTATGTAAAACACATCAAATACTGTAAATCAAATTTAAAAAACACAGTTCTGCACAAGTAGAACATTTTTTAATTGGACTTGAATTGTTTCCGTCTCAATGATGAGCTGAGCTGCCAGCCGTCTAATAACACAAAAAGTGGCAATTAAAGTGGAAGCAACTCTCAATGGAAGCGTGAGTGAGTCACCATTCCAGCGCAGCCAATAACTGTTGCCATGGTAACAATTTTCTTTCAGGGATGAAGCAGGCACTTGTTTTTGTCATGTCTGTTCCACAAGCTCCTCTCTGTGTCATGCGTGTTCATTAATTAATATTAATTCTTAAATCCCTGCTTACTCTTTACTTCGTATGTAGGGTCATTATAACTTTTTATGTAGCATTGGACCCCCTCAATCCTGCGACAGTGGCAGAAGTGGCAAACAGTCTTAATGAACCGTTCACGTAGTCCACAGGAAAAAATTTAAAAATCAGGTACTCACAGTAGATTGTAATGAAAATGACCTTGCTAGGAAATAACGCACCGGACAGAACTAACCAAAAGCTACAACTCAAGAATTGCTGGGCAAAAAAGGAGCGGAGCAACTAGAATGGCAGGAAGGCGAGGACGACGAGAACAGGATACAAATTGTGACCCTCTGGTAAGGCAGCGGCAAAGTCAGGTAGTCATTGAATGTAATGTTCTTTAATAAACTCCGAAAAATGTCAAATCATTCTCCAAAGCTGGACAGATTAAGGAGAACTGAGGAAGGCAGTGGGTGGTAACTACTACGAGCTAACCAAAAACCACCTGAGCAAAAAGGCAACCGGGTAAAACACCCTAAAGGTAGAACTGAGAGTGATTACGTACAAGACTGCATAATGCAAGGTACCTACTACAGTAGACTAGAGTTCACTAGGCAACCCATTAGATGACTGAGGCAATACTGGAGTAACTGGCAAGGAAGAGCAGTATGGATTAAGAGGCACACTAAAACATGTAACAGGTGAGACTCGTCCCTTCGCCCAGTGCCAACAAGGGAGGAACCTAGGGAAGCCAGAACAAGACTTACAAAATAAAAGGCAGGAAACAAGAAAACAAAATGATGAGCAATAATAATAATAATGGTGATGATGATGATGAGCAGCATGGAAGACAAGGAGGAGGAACAATTCCACATCCTGCCACAGCCTCTGTGCTTTTGAACACCACTGATTGGGAAGCGGTGGCTGCAGGTGTGTGTCGTGGCTGCGCCCGGCAGTTGGAAGTTAAGACATCTGTATAGGAATACCAGTGCGGAGAAACAACACAAGAAAGGCATGGTGGAAAAGAGTAATGTGACAGTTATTATTATTCATTAACTCTCTTTCTATTCGTTCCTGTCACACTCCAGCTTTAGTATGTACACTTAATTTTTGGTTTTCCTCTGTTCTTACATCATTTCCTGTTTTGTGCTATTTTTTACTTCCTATGTTGCACCGTAGTGAGTACCTTGACTTTCTGTTGAGGGCATGTGAGCAATCAATGGATTATTTAGTTCAGTATTCAGGTGGTAGTTGGTTAATTATATTTTCCATGTTTTTCATTGTTCCTATAGCATCCTGGCTATTTGCTGCATCGTGCTGCATCTTCTATCTGCACGTTTTTCAAAGTAAAGCGAAGTAAAAAAAAACTGAAAAAACAGATTTGTTCTTATATAAGTCGCACATATCCACGTCGTAAAGTGGCATATTGTGATGCGCACAAGTCTGTGAGGACCAGTCAGCTCTTGATTTGATAGGAGCCAATCATGAGCTATGAATAAACTAACAAGGAGCTTGTCGACCCATTGGAAATTACAGGTGGTCATAGGTAGAAGGATGCTGAGTTTTGAACTGCCAAGCAGGAGGCCTAGAGGAAGACCAAAGAGGAGGTTTATGGATGTAGTGTAAGAGGACATGAAGGTAGTTGGTGTGAGAGAAAAGGATGCAGAAGACAGAGTTAGATGGAGGCAATTGATTTGCTGTGGCGACCCCTGAAGCGAAAAGCCGAAAGGAAAAGATTACTCAATATAATAGTCTGACTCACAGTGTCGTCTTACAAAGGTTAAAAGTTATCACACAGCAACTACACTCAAACGTTATACGTCAGAAATATAGAAACATGTAAAATGAGATATTAAGTGCACAGAAAGACATTACACAGACAGATTTTTTTAAACTTTTCATACAACAGATCACATCATCTATAAGGGTGAAACTAACCTGTCTCCCGATGGTCTAATACCAGCTCACATTCCCTATTAGTGGGTGAACAATCCAACACTTGAACAGCGTCCTATTTCCGTTACAGCAAGTCTGACGCAAAGCAGCCATGTTTCCTTGTCTTGACGGCCAAATCCATTGCCATCCATCCATCCTATCTTATATGCCGCTTATCCTCAAATCAGTTGCCTTAATTTGAAAGCGGCATTATATGCATTTCTTCATGTGTTTTGATGGAACAAAAGTGACACTAATTTCATCATAAGCTGATTCATGTAAATACACACCGCACGTGTATTTATGGACTCAATGCTGTCATACATTTCTATATATGTGCGGGAGAATTTGTTTCCACTGGACATTGTGTGACTCACACACTACATGCTGTTTACACACACACACACACATTTCTGTCAAGTTGTCATTTCTTCTGCACAACTCTTGCAGGCTGATGGGCGCCACCCCACCTGTAACTTCCTGCTGGAGGTGGAGGAAGACCACGCTGAGTGTTTGAAGAGACTGAAGGACGAAGAGCGAGACGGACAACACAAAGGTGCAACTCTCACTTTACCATTTAAAACATATTTTACAGCCACACAAGTTTGTACACCTGAGCTTTAAAATATACTATTTATACACAGTACTGTACACATAGGTACCCGCACCGATACACACAAAATGCAGTTTTTAAATGAAACTTTTTATTATTAAAGGAGAAAAAAATATTTGAAGTGAAAAAGTGATTGCCCCCTAAACCTAATAACTGGTTGGGCCACCCTTACAAACAACAAATGCAATCCAGCATTTGCAATAACTCACAATGACTCTTACAGAGCTGTGGAGGAATTTTGGCTCCCTCATCTTTGCAGAATTGTTGTAATTCATCCACATTGGAGGGTTTTCAAGCATGAACCACAGTTTTAAGGTCATGCTACAGCATCTCTCTAGGATTCAGGTTAGGACTTTGACGAGGCCACTCCAAAGTCTTCATTTAGTTTTGGACTTGCTGGTGTGTTTTGGATCATTGTCCTGCTGCATAACCCAAATTGGTTGCACCTTGAGGTCACAAACAGATGGCAGGGCATTCTCCTTCAGGATTTTTTGGTAGACAGCAAAATTCATGGTTCCATTTATCACACTAAGGCTTCCAGGTCCTAAAGCAGCAAAACAGTCCCAGATCTTCACACTACCACCACCCTATATTACTGGTGATATGATGATCTTTTCCTGAAATGCGGCGTTACATTTACGCCAGGTGCAGTGGGCCACACACCTTCCAAAAAGTTATTTTGTCTCATCAGACCACAGAGTATTTTCCCAAAGGTCTTGGGTATCATCAAGATGTTTTCTGGCAAAATTGAGACGAGAAGATGTTTTTTTTGTTCAGCAGTGGTTTCCGTCTTGGAACTCTGCCATGCAGGCTGTTTTTGCTCAGCATGTTTCTTATGGTGGAGTCATGAACACTGACCTTAACTGAGGCAAGCGAGGCCTGCAGTTCTTTGGATGTTGTTGTGGGGTCTTTTGTGACCCCTTGGATGAGTCGTGGCTGCGCTGTTGGTGTAATTGTGGTTGGCCGGCTACTCCTGGAAAGGTTCACCACTATTCCATGTTTTTGCCAATTGTGGATAATGGCTCTCACTGCGGTTCGCTGGAGTCCCAAAGGTTTATAAATGGCTTTATAACCTTTTCCAGACTGATAGATTTTAATTAATCTCAGTTAAATTATGTTTTAACAGGGCCATGTAGGTTTGGATTTTTTTCTCTGTTAATAATAAAAAGTTTCATTTAAAAACTGGATTTTGTGTTCATGGCTAATATTTAAATTTGTTTGATGAGCTGAAATTTAAGTGTGACAAACATGGAAAAAAAAAAGAAATCAGAAATGAGCAAACACTTTTTAAAAACAACTGCAGTGTACCTGATGAAGCGCCGATGTGTGTAGATGCAGGTGGGGGTGTCCAAACTGCGAACGGGGGTTATTTGTGGCCCACAGCTGGCTTTTCCATTGGTCTTTGGTATCTTTTAAACTTATATAATAAATAAATTTATTATTATTGAGCTAGGGCCGCATGGTGGTCTAGTGGTTAACACATTGGCCAACACAGTAACAGTCTGGAGATCGGGAAGACCCGGGTTAGATTCTCCCCTGGGCATTTTCTGTGTGGATTTTGGATGTTCTCCCCGTGCGTGCGTGGGTTTTCTCCGGGTACTCCGGCTTCCTCCCACATTCCAAAAACATGCATGTTAGGTTAATTGGCAACTCTAAATTGTCCATAGGTATGAATGTGAGTGTGAATGGTTGTTTTGTCTATATGTGCCCTGCGATTGGCTGGCGACCAGTCCAGGGTGTACACCGCCTGTCGCCCGAAGTCAGCTGGGATAGGCTCCAGCATGCCCCCGCGACCCTGGAGAGGAAGAAGCGGTATAGAAAATGGATGGATGGATGGATTATTGAGATATGTTATTGTATATTACACTAATTTACTTTGTCTCCAATAACACAAAGCTAAGATGTGGATGTTTTGTTCATATAGCCTGGTGTATATTGACCTACACTTGATTGCTTTCAACACCCTTAATGTATCAGAATGGCCCCACACCCTTCAATTTGTACATATGCAACCCTCAATAGAAAAAAGTTTGGACACCACTGACATCCAGTATAATTTATCACTGAGTTGATGAGTCGGTCACAGTGATGAACCAAATGGTTAATCTTGAAACAAATTCAAGCAGAATCCCAATGGGACTGGGTCCAGAACCTGACTGAACCTCTCAAAAAAGATTAAAGACAGATTATATTTGTTGGTGATAGATGGGATTATCTCTCTGCCTGACCAAAATAAATTGGACCCAAATAATCAGCAGTGTACACATACACAAACAGACGCAAGCAAACAGACACATACGCATATGCTCTCTTTTGGTAGATACACCACTCTCCGTCTGGACTGTTTGGACCAGATGTAATCTTTCTGAAGGTTCGTCATCTCTTGAATGGTTTAGAAGAGCAAATACCGCATGATGCTGATTGTCTTTTTGTAAGACGAGACAACAAAATAACATCAGTGATTGAAGCAATACAAGCAACACGGGATGCGTCATATTGTTTATAAATACGGGACGATTCCGTTTTTAAAGGACAGTTGGCAACCCTACTGACACAGCAGACATGTTGGGTTTGCTGCTGCATTTTTGCGTAGTGGGAAGGAAAGGGGGAGGGGGACACTACACTGCACGTAGGATTGTCTGAGTCTGCAGGCTTTTTTGTGAATGGCTTTGAAAGGCATTTATCGGACTATGCCGAGCACGTTTTTTATGTAAATCGGGCAATCGATCGGACCATCCCTAATATACATATATGTATATGGGTGATTCCCCTGAAAGGTGTACCAGGAAGAGTGCCGTCACTTGGAGGGTCATGACGCACAGACTACAGTGATTTGAAGCTATTACCAAATAACAATATGTTGCAAACATTGAATAAACAGGGGAAACATTTTCATAATTTCTGCCGTGGATAAAACACAATCTGATGTCAATTTCAGCTTGTTTGCACATTGCCATTTGTGACGTGCAAAAATTTGTTTAATAGTCACTGCAGCACAAAAAAATCACATTAACAAAAAACAACAGTGCCAGCTGAGCAAACAAAAAGGGCACTGCGAAAAAATGGGCACAAGGAGAACTAATTCAACAGCCTAAAGGAGCTACAAGACGTGCAGCAAAACTATAGCTAACGGGACTGGATGGCACTCTGGAAGGCCAACCGCAAAGGAGCATTACAGGCATAGGTAGCATAGAATGAAGCTTGGCGTCGCCAACACGTGGAATAGCCAACCAGAAACAAGAAGCACAATGTCAGAACAACGGGCAATGAAGGAGCAAACAGAACAGAGAAAAAACAAAAGTAACATGTCATCAAATATACCAAAAAAAACCCCAAAATTTTCTTGCAAGTTTTTCTCTTAATATTTTATTGATTACATCTTGTATTTTTGTTAAATTATTAATTTTGTATTTTTTTTAAATAATGAATGATTTGACTTATTGTTTGGCTTGTTTGACTAATTTGTCAAATAATTTTTTATATATTTGTATTTAAAAATATTATTTATTGATTGATTTATTGATTTATTGATATTTTTATTGATTGAATCTTTGAATTTTTACAATTTTTAAAATGATTTAATTTTAATTAATTATTTCATTGATTGTATTTATTAATTAATTACTACTCAAAACCATTTGAGTTCTTGTCTGCTTTGATCAGAAGCAGGCTGCAAAGGAGTATGGGACAACATCACGTGCTGGGGGTACACTGGGATCGGACAGACCTCCACCATCCCGTGTCCCCGCGTCCTCAAGACCGTCTTTGGCACAAGCGGTGAGTCTGGTCAGAACTTTCAAAACTAAATGTTGTCCTATGTGTGTGCGTGTGTGTGTGTGTGTGTGTGTCTCCAGATGGCTGTCTCCACTTTGAGACATTACGTAAGACGGCGGCGGCCTGCTGACACAACCCAGTCTGGGACACATCCAAAAAAATAATACCACCCCCACCCTGAACTCACTACATTTTACACTCATGATGTAACATGAACATTTAGCATCTGCTGATTAGTGAGCATCAAGCATGCTGGCATCAACACACTCTGTGTGCGTCACTAAGTAGTAGTCACTTATTTTAATCCCAATGCCATATATTTTCATAGTCCGATACCATACAGCATGAACACTTATTGTCAATACCATGTAAACCCTTACTGCCAATACGATATAGATAAGATTACGATGACCGAAAAAGGCAAACACCATGAAACAAATGCAATGGCAAAATGCTATAAATTAAAAATTCTACTATGATATAAACACTGCAGGATTAAAAACAAATGCAAAAGAAAAATGCTGCAAATACCGAAAATAACAACTGCATGAGAGAAATACTGCAACTTCACAAAACAAAGGTTAGCCAGGCTACCGGGAAGTTAGTGAGTGGGATGGCCAGAAAAACGTTGGCAGAATGAAAAGGTACATTTTTCACACCTAGACATAAAAATCAGTTGCTACTGAAATAATAATACTGAAAATTACAGTATAACATCTTATGTTTTTAAAGGCAGCTATCCCTCAGGTCTGGCAGCCTGGCTCACTTCTGTTTTGTTATGTGAACCTGCAGTATTTCTTTCATGCAGTTGTTTTGGCATTTGCAGCATTTTATAACCACAAAATCCTCTTCAGCACTGTGGCTAGGTTAACAAAGTGTCATAGCACCATCAACCCATCCATCCCTACCATTCTTAAGCAGTGATGATTTCATGTCATTTTTTGACAGTAAAATTGCCACTATTATTAGACCAGCTACCTGCCAGCATATGTTGTATTTTCATGCTGGTATGCTGGTGGTCCACCAGCTGGTCCACCAGCTAAACCAGCATAGACCAGCACTGACCAGGATAGACAAGCATGGTCCGCCAGCATAGACCAGCACTGAACAGCATTGACCAGCATGGTCCAGCAGCTAAACCAGCACTGACCAGCATCATTTCTATGCTGGTCAATGCTGTTTTTTTCAGCAGGGAACACGGTGACCATAGAGGAAATGGTGATGACTGACACACTCTTAAACAGTTTTTACTCCATCAACTCTTCTGAACTAGCCTCTACAATTTCCTCCTCAAACTACTCAACTTGTGAGTTAGATCCGATCCCTACTCATTTGCTCAAAGATACTACTGCACTAGTCAACACAGCTCTTCTCAAGATAATCAGTGTCGCTAGTGACAGGCTACGTACCACAATCATTCAAAGTGGCTATAATCAAACCACTTCTTAAAAAACCTAACCTTGATACACATGATGCAGCGAGCTAAACGTGTTTTAATGGCTCCAGCAGTGATGAGGCAGGCTCCTTGTTTGAAGACCATTTACATTTATGTTATTTTTTGTAAAACTGAAAAACAGATACAAGAAATACATTAATTCATGTACAAAATTAAAATAATTCAAGCTAATAAATGTGTACCACCAAGCAAGCATGTATTACAATACTAGTGCATGATTCAGCATAAGTCCAAACTAGCTAGCTCTCATTAGCAGAGAAAAATGCCTTATACAGTGTTGCCTCGTTACGTTGCGGCTCACCTTTCGCGGATTTGCTGTTTCTCTGATTTTTTAAGTGCAATTTTGCATATTTTAACATATATATTTTAACAGCGTATGAACGTGCATTGTGTTGTGCGTCGTGGTGTATTAAAGCGATCTATCGGTGTTCTGTTGTATGTGTCTGTTATTGTATTTACTACTGCTACCAGTAGAGGGTGTTGTATACTCTTGTTGAAGACGTGTGCAGCTCTACCTTGTCTCAGTGTTTTTACCTGCCTGTACGAACATATTAGGAACCCACAGTAGACAATAATCGGCTAAATATAGAGCCACAACAGTCGTTATTAGCTAAGAGAGAACCCGCCCATTGTGTTATTCATCCTGATTGGCTGTAGATCATTGTCAATCAATATCCTTTGTGCCGTCGCCAGTAAACTAGCTAACTGTGTGAGCTGCTTGCTAACTGGCAATAAACAATAGAAGAAGAAGAAACAGCAGCTAACTGGCTAAATGAATCTTCAGTTCAAGGAGTAGGACGAGGAGGAGGACGACGGCAGGACCAATACAGTATGTTTTAACAAGGATACAAAAATGCTACAGCCGAACGGCGCCAGGACGAAGCACGGTCAGAGAAGTGAATACGCAAGTGACTTAATAATTTATCGTGTCTAACCTAGTAGATTGATCATTAAAATTTAAACGAAATTTGAACTTTGAGTGTTTAAAATGTGAGAAAAAGTTCATGCCTGAGAAAAGTGTATAAAGTGTATTGTGAGGGGTTTTACAGCCTTAAAACATATATAGTTACTGTAAACAAATAAAGTTAGCTACTTGCGGATTTCACTTATTGCGGACTATTTTGGGAACCTATCGAGGGAATACCGTACAGAGATGACCGTAAACATAATGGTAAAGTTACAGCAAGAAAAGGTAAATCCACAACATATTTAAACATTTACAGATTGTTTTGCCAAGGATTACACAAGAAGTTGCAGCGAAAGGTGCGCTCATGAAAACATTTGCAGCACTGCTCTCAAAATGGCGCTTGTACTAAATTGCCTGCTGCTTACGATGGAAGGCTGCTAGATGGCGCTGCTAAGTAAATACAATCACCAAAGAAGAAGCTATGGAATTTTTAGCAACAGTGACATCTAATGGAGATGCAGCGAATTACACCAGCATACAATGAATGAACTTGAGGGGCAGAACACAGTTACACCATTTCCTTCCAAACAATCATCTACTCGAGGTCTTTCAGTCAGGATCACCACAGTACAGAAACCGCACTCATGAAAATTACGAACGACCTCCTCACCGCCTCAGACAAAAGCCCCGTTTCAGTATTAGTTTTATTAGACCTTACCGCAGCATTTGACACAATTGATCACCAAATCCTATGCAAACTGTCCAAAGTGATGCCCTGGTCCAGATCTGGGAGGAGATCCCCCAGGACACTATGGACACCATCCGTAGTCTCATTAGAAGCATGCCCCGACGTTGTCAGGCATGCGTACAAGCACGTGGGGGCCACACAAACTACTGAGAATCATTTTGAGTTGCTACAATGACATTTTAGCAAAATGGATCAGTCTGCTGCATCATTTTTTCACTTTCATTTTTGGGGTGTCTTTGATTTCCCCCCTCTATAGGGTGATCATTTTCATTTCTAGCAAATTATGTGGCATCATTTTGTTACTAATACATCACCTACTTATTATCAGGAAAGATATTCAAGATTATTTTTCCCCCAGTTTAGATCTGATGTGTTTTCGAAGTGTTCCTTTAATTTTTTTGAGCAGTATAGTTAGAACTGACCCCTGATACGTTGATATGCAGAGACACGCCCCTATATTCTTTAGACTTAAGACATCTGGCTTGATCTACCATCTATCCCTCTACTCTATTTTTATATCTTAACCCAACCAGTTGAGACAAACGGTGCCCCACAGTGCCTGGGTTCTGTTCAAGGTTTGTTCCCCAGAGGGAGTTTTTCCTTGCCTCCGTCACCAAGTGCTTGCTCATGTGGGGTTTCAGTTGGTTCTCTTGTGTTACGTTCCAGAGAGGGTTTGGACCCCAGATGCAGAGGCGGAGAGCTTGGAGTACAATCAGAGACTTTTAATGGCACAGCGTGAAAAAAATCAAGCGTATGAACGTGCATTGTGTTGTGCGTCGTGGTGTATTAAAGCGATCTATCGGTGTTCTGTTGTATGTGTCTGTTATTGTATTTACTACTGCTACCAGTAGAGGGTGTTGTATACGCTTGTTGAAGACGTGTGCAGCTCTACCTTGTCTCAGTGTTTTTACCTGCCTGTACGAACATATTAGGAACCCACAGTAGACAATAACCGGCTAAATATAGAGCCACAACAGTCGTTATTGGCTAAGAGAGAACCCGCCCATTGTGTTATTCATCCTGATTGGCTGTAGATCATTGTCAATCAATATCCTTTGTGCCATCGCCAGTAAACTACCTAACTGTGTGAGCTGCTTGCTAACTGGCAATAAACAATAGAAGAAGAAGAAACAGCAGCTAACTGGCTAAATGAATCTTCAGTTCAAGGAGTAGGACGAGGAGGAGGACGACGGCAGGACCAATACAGTATGTTTTAACAAAGATACAAAAATGCTACAGCCGAACAAAAGGCGATGGTGTTAAGCAAAAACTAAAACTGAGAGAGACACCATGAAAAAACCTAACCTAACTAGGAACAGCTGGAGAACAGGGAAATGGCTGGGCTGAACTTAAGGCGATAATACTATAAGTAGGAAAAGGCAGTCCAATGGTAGAAGGCAAGTCCACCTGCGTGTAGCGAGTTGGAGTTTGGACAAAGAACCAGCGTCCTCCAGCTGTAGGCAGTCAGATTAAATAGAGGGAGCAATTAGCCACAGGTGTGCTCAGCCTTCCCGTCTCCAGCCTGCTCTTGGGTAACTGCAAAACAGAGAGAAAACAGGCCGGGATAAGGCAGGGTTAGCAAATAACATAAGTAGGCCACAAAGGCCAGGAGCGAACGTGACATCTTGTTTTCATTTATGAATGTACCTTCGTGTGTAAAGTGCCATGAGATAACTGCTGTTGTGATTTGGCGCCATATAAACAAATACAATTGAACTGAACTAAATTTTTTTTAGGTGTGTTTTTGGTGTGACATGCTGACAAACAGAAATCACCATCCAACTCAGTGCACTGTGTGCAGGGCATTCAAACGGTAGGCTTGGCTCGGGCACTAAGGAAAGACTTGGTTTCTGCCCCTTTACGTGATCAGAAAATGTGCACATTTTGCAATTTTTACTGAAGAGAATATTTACAATGATTGGAATCACACATTTATAACACTGTCCAATGGACAAATAATATTTGTTGTATGTTATTGTTATTGATGTTTTTATTTTTCGTCATGACTCCCCTGACATCACTTCACAAGTAAGACTACAAAAGTATAAAATGTACCGGATTTATTTTGGCACGTTGTCAACATTTCTGTCATCACATTTCAGCATTGCTTTGTCTTCTTCTTCTCCAGGAAACATCAGCAGGAACTGCACAGCATCGGGATGGTCCGAGGTCTTCCCTGATATAGCCAGCGCGTGTGGGTCAGACACCAGTCAGAACAAGGTGCACTAAACCTTTGTGTCACGTTCATGGTGCTGGGCCTTGATGGTGATCACTTAGCAGCAAACTTGATTTGGATCAATATGCTCCACTGACTTGTTATTTAATGATGGCCACGTGTGTTTTTGTAATGAGAACACTTTGTATTTGCTTACCAGAACTGCAACTGGACCCTAAAGACCAAGAGTTGGACAGTGGACCCTTTGAGACTGAACACAATCTGTTGCAGCATCCATATAATATAATCTGTTTCCATATGGAATATGATGCCGAAATAATCTGTTCCAGGGTCAAATGTTCCTGTACAGCAGGGGTCGCCAACCTGTCGATCGTCAATAGTAGTAATACTAGTCAATTTTTGGCACTTTTTTTTGGTCGATCTCTAGAATATTTGAAAAAAATGTTGGTCACTCCTGGAGAGTGACCAACAGGCATGCATTTAGTCAATTGAACACGTCCGTACGCCTTGCCGCTATCCAGGCAGCAACCCACAAGTGTCAGCAAGGAGTCCAATCCCCCAAACCCGGCGGGAGTTACACTAGTATACCATCTCGCCTTGTACACCGACTTGCCCCCTCACACTAGCAAAAAGGTTGCACGAAAGAGGCAGAGAGTGACAGAGCGCATGCAGCGATATGCCTGCGCCCACAACATTAACGTTAATAGCATTCAAAGTCTGCCTTGGCTACCTCAAAGTTAAGGCAGAAATATAACTCCATAGACGTGCACCTACAAAACAGCCGCGACAACGCTGCTCATTAAGGGCTGACTGTCGTAGCGCTTTGACCAGTCCCTCTCTCCTCAATCTGCATCGCTCACCCACTACACTGAGCCAACAAGCCAAATAATAGTTGTGGTTTGCTCATGGAGCCGACACCGCAAGCCCAACTCTGACCAAGAGCCACAAAAGTAGGGATGTAGGACTACCCAAAGTGCGGTTCAGGGGCCATCTGCGGCACGTGGCTCATTTGACATTGCCTCACTGCAGAAACAAATTATTAAAAATTAAAAAAATTTTAAAACAGCAAAAATGATAAAAATACAGCAAAATGCACAATGAGAAAAAGCTGAAATGTTGAAACCAACAACTAATAATAACACAAAGCATATATTGTGTATATATATTATATATGCGCAGATACACGGCCAAGACCAGGGATCTTGGTTTCAAAAAGGTTGGTGACCACTGCTGTACAGGCAGGTCTTTGACTGCAGGCTGAGGTTGCGCTCACATTGTTTTGGCTGTACTTCCTTGTCAGGTCTGTACGGGTCAGGAGAATGTTGCTAATTGCAGTTCAGTCAGCCGGTTCAGTTCAGGTCACGTATGTCCGGTTCAGTTCAGGTCACGTCTGTCCTTCTGTGAATCGACCATTATGTTTGTTCAGTTAACTGCCTGATGCTCCTCCTCTTCCACCTCTGACCTTCATCACTATTTAGCTCCTCATGTTTTTTTTTTATGTCCATTTTTTTTAAACACTATTGCTGTGTCTCAAATTGAATAATCACGGCACAACACTTCAATGAGTACACTTATTGAAGCATACACAATAGTATACTTCATATACTAAGTATATTTTAATATAGTATAATTTACTATAATAATATAGCATAATTAAAGAAGTGTAGTGCAGTCCCAAATTGGTTTACTATTGTTGTACACATACCGGAAATGATGCTCGCAATATTCACCTTCTTTCTAATGGTGAATTGCAACCACTCGATGGAGCATTATCGCCAACATTTTGATCGCCCCATAAAATATATGCTAGCTTTTTTGCCCACTTCTTGATTGTACAATAACTTTTTCTGGCTTGTGTGTACCCACTGATTTAAATGAGGCTGCCACTTTTTGGTTGTTAGTCCCACCCCTTCAACAATGTAGCCAAGAGGGCAACTATTGATGGTGATAAGTCACTGCGCACCATTTTGAGTGTTTAACATCTGGGTCCTGACAGTGCACTGCATTTTGCCATACTTGTCCACTTAAAATAATAAGGTTGAGTCTCAAATGGTCTCAAATATTTGCATCAATACACTTCAATAAGTACACTGTGTACTTATTTTCTGAGTGTGTGAATTTTGACAGTTTAAGTGCTGTCCCAAATCCATGACTATCGCTGCACACTTGCCGTAACTGATAATCGCAACATCTACCTTATTCTTCTTCTCTCCTTTTTAATGGCAGCATCCGTATAATGTAATCTGTTTCCATATAGATTTAATTGAAAAATTAAATGACAATCCTTTATAATGGCAAGTTAGTCCCTCCCCTTGCACTACATAGCTAACGTGACAGCTGAGGATGGCACACTCATCATTTTGAGTGTTTTGAGTGCAGCATTTGGTTTGGTTTGGTTTGGTTTAGTTTATTTGAACATGAAGGTTACAATGGAATACATCTCATGAATCATTCTTTGACAGTTCCACATGTCCAAAAGGAGTAGGAAGAAGCAAAGCTTATTTAATCCTACCCCCCTTCCAATCTACATCTTGTACAGTACATGTTGTTCACTTCCTGCATTCCATGTCATGTTTTCAGTGATAGTCAGGATAACACATAATAGATAACAGATAACGGTGAGATAGCCCTCCCCCCATGTATGTGTATACATACACATACATTAATAATAATAATAATAATGATGACAATACTAAATAAATAAATAAAAAAGAACAAAGCTTTTTTCTTTTTTTTTTCTTTTTTTTTAAACACAACAAAGAAAATTATTTAAAAAATTAAAAAAATAAAAAATAAAATAAAATAAGATAAGAAAAAATTAAATAACAAACCTGACAGAACAATCAGGACTCTTCTGCCGTGTATTTAGCAAACATCAACTGCTTGTATTGTTTTTTGAATTTGCTCATTTGCATTTGGGTATTGACTGCACTGCATTTTGTCATGCGTACTTCTCAGTGTGAATGCACTTATGCACTCAAAGTAAGACTAAGTGAGTACACAAGTGCACCAACTGAGACACAGCAAGTGTGTTTTTACTTCGAACTAGAAAACAACAACACGTGTGGGCTTTTACTTCAAAATCAGTAGAAGTCTTGCTCTGGCATGTACTGTAGCAGTAATTTTGGGTTAATTGTGTGTGTGTGTGTGTGTGTGTGTTTGTGTGTGTGTAGCTGCTGTTCTACGTGCTGGTTCAGGCATTGTACACACTGGGTCACAGCCTGTCACTCATCGCTCTGACCACAGGGAGCGCTGTCCTCTGCCTCTTTAGGTGAGACATATCCAACATTGTCATCCTCGGCATTTGAGTAAGTTAATGTTACCTTTGGGTAACTTTTTTAACACTGTCAAAAGAACAGATATTCATCGTCACAGCCTTTGATTGTTTAGATGTACACTTCTAGCAAATTACAAGAACCTTAACCTTAACAGACCCTCCAGGGGTTCAATTACTTTGCACTTTTTAAATGTGGTATCATGCTACATTCACATAGATTTAGAATAAATAAATCTGAGGCTACCTAGTTAGCTCGCTACTATGCTATGCTTTCGTGACTATGTGGTGTTATTTCATGTCTATGGGGCTCTAATAACGGTAAAAAAAAATATTTTGACAGTCATGAACAGTTTATCTATGCTCTAACTACAAAAATATTCCATTTATTAATATTGAATGCTACTTAGCGGAAATTCGCTTATCGCGGTCGGGTTTGGAACCAATTAACCACGATAAACAAGGGATGACTGTACTCAAAATGTCTTCAAGGTCCTTTCTTTGCGTTTTCCCACAACATTTTCTAGCTGTCAATGTCAGGCTGAGATGAAGAATGAAGATTTGGGGACAACTAAGGCCTCTATATCCCAACCTCTCATTGATTAATGTCCATATTTTGGTTGACATCATAAAACATCACGTTTCCATGCATTCCATCCATCCATTACGCTGTTCTTTGGACTTTAAAAAAGAAAAACATTTCATTATGTAAATAATCAAATGGAGGTTTTTTTTCAACATCCTCAAACATCTCAAAGTTCTTTTTTTGTTTGTTGCCTGGAGGAGAACTTGCCACAGCCACCAGAGATTAGCTGCTGGACTATTATGGGGTTGAATTTGTCAGTGTTTGCAGTGTGTGGGAGTGTTGCTGCAGGCTATGAGAAGATTAGCTTGTGATGCTAGCAGACAACTCTTCAGTGGTGGAGGAAGTTGACGTGTTTAAATTGTGTTAACATGCAGGAAGCTCCACTGCACCAGGAACTACATCCACCTCAACCTATTCTTCTCCTTCATCCTGAGGGCTGTGGCCGTGCTGGTTAAGGACAACATCCTCTTTAGCCCCACATCCTCCTGTTCCAGTCAGCTGTCACTGGTGAGACACTTCATTTGGGACACAATCTAAACCCATCCAATTCGGTCTGAGCCAACACACAACAATGGAGGCAAGGAAAAACTCCTCCGAAGTAACAAACCATCACTCCTAAGTGCAATTTTGTTAAAGTGTTGACTGTTGTTCATTTGTCCTCATGTAAATAACACTGAAGTCATGTAAACAGTATTAAGTGGAACCTGGCGGTGTCAAGGTTTGGAATGTTACCACCATGCTGGTGATGACCCCAGGATGCAGAGACGAGACCTAGTGCAGGTAAAATATATTTAATGACGGCTTCAGAGCAGCAACAGGGATCCAGCAACATGTAGAACCATCAATGCAGCGACAAACTAAACCCGCCACGAGCTGAACTAAATAATAACAAACCAATTCAGCAATAGGTGCATCTAATAATAAATGTAAAGCAGACAGAATACAGAACAGGGCAAAACTGGAAGCAACTAAAAAATAAGACAATGAAACCAGAACTAATGCATAAAAAGGGATAATAAACTGCGCCTGTGTGACAGACAGCCCACAAAGTGGTGCTGATCCATCTGATGAGTGTCCTGATGAGTCTAGGTTAATACCTAAATATCACAGTGATAAGCATCGTAGCCTAATTAACTCAGCGTGTTGATGTGTGTCGTGTTTGTGCGTCTCAGGTGGCATGTCGAGCCAGTCTGGTCTGCTTGCAGTACTTCATCATGGCCAACTTCTTCTGGCTGCTAGTGGAGGCCTTGTACCTTCACACTCTGCTGGTGGCCATCTTCTCAGGGAACAGACACTTTGTCATCTACATGTTCATCGGCTGGGGTATGAAACACGCTCTTATCAGTATTTCATTTCAGTGAAGTTCATAGCTGGTGAGGCATCTTCGCAGTCAGATTTACACGTGTGCCCCCACCTCTTGATTCCTTCCCTGAATTTGGGAAATGTGCAAATTCAGCCATTTTATACGGTGGCCAACAAGGGAAACACGTAGCAACGTCCAAACACTCCACAGAAATGATCCACAACCAAAAACGCACAAACCCCATAAAACACATGCAACCGGAAAATGCTGCATATGAAAAATGCTGCAATCACAAACTCTGCGGGACTAAAAACAAATGCAAAAGAAAAATGTTTCAAATGCCAAAAACACACACAAACCCCAAAATCAAATATATTGATATTTCTGCCTGCACTTGGTCCTGTAAGCTGAGTTCTGGTCGGATTTTGGGGATGAGAAACGTGGTTGCGGTTAGTTGCTGGAGTTACTTAAGTAAAGAATTTGGCTTCTCAAAACAATATGCACTCAAAAGATTAATACATTTGCATCACAAAAAGGCCTCCTCGAATAAAATCGAGGAACCATGATAATGGAAAATCAAACCTACTTTGAACCAGCTCCAAACCAGTCACAGTGGAAAACAGCTAGAGTTGTTTGTTGGGGGTGGGGTGGGGTGGGGTGGTGGATGCGTTGTGTGTTTATGGCATTTACAACATTTTTATTTTGCATCTGTTTATAATCCTGCAGCGTTTATGTGATTGCAGCATTTTCCCATTTTTAATGGTGTTTATGTGGTTTTGGTTTTGGATCATTTTGGTGTTTGGAGCATCTGGATGATGGTGTGCGTTTGCCCCAGTCGGCCACCGAACATTTTATTGAAGAAAATGTGAAGAGTTATTGGAATTGTACAGGGAATACATTTATAACACAGCTTAGTAGGAAGATATTTATATTTATATTAGGGATCCTCCGATTTGCCACTGATCAATATCGGCTGATTTCCGAAAAAAAACCACGTATGGCAATAGCCGATCACAAAAAAACAGCCTGTGGCTACAAATCCTACATGTCTGCTGTGTCACGTAGGGTTGCCAACACAATGACATGTCTACACCAGACGTTGCCGCCGTGTCTGATCACTCGCTTCCCAAATCTTCATTAGACTATTCTTGCATCTTTGTTTACACGCTTTGCCTAGCTGTCACTGGCTGTACTTTGCATTGGCGGCAGCTAGCTAGCTAGAGTTATCTGACTAGCTTCTGGTCTTCGGACTGCAAATGTGACTTTTTACCACAGTGACATTTTTTTTTTTAAACAAACAAGCAATGCGGTTAGTTCGGAGCTCGTTTGTGTCCCACAGGGAAGCCACAAGTGGATATCACGTAGCACTTCAAGTTTCACAGAACAACTTAACTGAACAACTTAACACTCTTGTTGTCATTATACTAATTGTGTCTTGTCCTCCAAACCCTATTTGTGTGTGGTTGTTTAATGAACATATGAACAATACATAGTGTGTCCAGCCTTATGATGGTGATACTATAACAGGGGTCTCCTATCTTACCAGCTGATTTTGAGTAGCTCACCAAAGCGTCAAAGAAAATTTGCTTAAACTAGTAGTATTTAGTGGAGATCTGCTTCGTAAATAAATACATACAATTTAAATGTTGCAAGTCGTAAATTAAAAACACAAATAGTTGACAGCTCTAATAGTGATGAAAGTTAGACTGGACACTGAATTTATTCTGTTTTAAGTTGAGCAGGACAGATTTCTATTCAATAAAGATATTTATTTGTATTATCTCATTCTGTTAATTTTGTTATCTTGAGTTAAAATATGATTATTGTACACTTTATTTCCCATGTACTGTATTCGTATTACTCCAAAACATACATAAAATTAAATTCCGATTTGTTTCAAATAGTACAAACATTATTTCACACAAATAAAGGTTAGACAATCCACCCAACGTTTATTTTTTTAATAATTACCTACATGTATTTGCCAGAGGCCCTTGGAATTGTCTGACAGCGCCCCTGACCAAAACCACTCATCATAAATAAATTGAAACATGTACAGTTCATGCATGTGATCGGTATCGGTATTGGACAATTTCACTCATGCGTGATCAGTATCAAAATCGGCAGCATAAAACCCTGATCGGAGCATCCCTAGGTTATATTAATACAGTATTATCATTATTGGCTTAGACTGCACTTCTATTGTACAACTTGTTGTTACAGTTTATTTAATGTTTTTAAATTCTGTTGTTCTTGTCCTTGATCCTCCATCTCTCCTTTAAATCTCCTCCTTTCTTGTAATTTATTTAATCTCTTTGAATATTTTAACCATTTTTGTTTACCGACTGCTACGCTTGTAATTTATTTAATCTCTTTGAATATTTTAACCTCTTTTGTTTACCGACTGCTATTTTCTTTGTTTTTGAGTCACTTTTAGCAAGTGCCTACTGTTTTTAAATCTATTATTTTTGTTATTCAACTTTTTAATGAGTATGTATTTTGCAATTGATATATTGTCATTGTTGTGTAAAGCAGTAGTTAGGTTTATCTCTTAAGTGAAATGATAATAATAAATCCTACTTGATGTTGTGTGTTGTTGACACAGGAATCCCGACAGTGTTTGTCTTCACTTGGGTGATGATGAGGATTTACCTGGAGGACACAGGGTGAGTGAGTCAGTTTGAGTGTGTGCGTGTGTGTGAAGTGAGGCCTCATGTTGTGGAAAAGTGACTTTGACCCTCTGTAGTGTTAATGAGCTGCTCCTTTGTGCTGTGTCACTGATGATGATGATGTTGTGATTCCAAACATCTTGTAGGATCAGCACATGGACATACAGAGCTGAATACCAAAGTGTGATTGTGACGTGATAAGACATGCAGCACAGCACAAAGGTCACATGATGGAATTTACATGATGAGCTTTTTGTGCATTTCATGACACTGCAGCTTGTCTCTGACATGGTTGCTACATGTGAGGAAAAAGCACTTGTAACTCCTCAGAAGGAACACTGATGTCCACTCAAAAGCTTCATGTGGTCAACTTCCTCCAATTTCTTTGTCACCGCATCATATTTTTTAGTTTGTAATAGTTTGTAATATTTTGGACACCTTATTTAAGAGGGTAAAAATATTATATTTATACAATTCATTTTTAAATTACAGTTGCTTAATATTTTTAGATGCTGGGAGAGGAATGACAACCCGATACCAAACTGGGTTATCAATGGACCCATTGGACTTTCTATCCTGGTAGGAGGAGTTTCATTATTTTGAAATTGCTTTTTAATGTTTTAATCTCGAGGTTTTTTGTTGGAGATAATTCACACGAGGGATGTCCGATAATATGGGCCAATTTTGTCATAAAAACGAGATATGTGTAATATAAGTATAGTATAGGTATCATATAAGTTTCGTTTTTTCTGCCGATATTGATGTTGGTGCACGACTGAAACCTAAATATGCAATTTGTAATGATTATTCAGCACTGGTTATGCAAGGCGGGAGTAAGGCATCTTCCTTCAATATTTGTAACTAATATAATAATAATAATAATGATAACAGTAATACATTTTATTTGTATAGTGCTTTTCAAGGTACTCAAAGACGCTTTACAATGGAAGATAAAAACGGTATAAAGCTAAATAACAAACAGAACAGAAAGGCACACTAAAATTCAACAAACACAACTAGTAACAAAACAAAGCAAACCAAAGCAGCGAAGTAAAAAAGTTAACATTAAATACAGTTTTAAATAGGTAGGTTTTAAATTGTTTTTTGAAGCTGGGAAGATCGGCGCAGGCACGGAGTGGTTGGGGCAATAAATTCGAGAGGGTTGGGCCGGTAATGGAGAAGGCTCCGTCTCCCCAGGTTCGGAGCTTGGTCCTACAGGGAAGGGTCAGGAGGTTGGAGTCTGAGGAGCGAAGGGAACGTGAGGGATTGTGTTGATGGAGCAGGTCTGTGAGGTATGGAGGGGCCAGATTGTGGAGAGCTTTGAAAGTGATAAGGAGGACTTTGAAATGGATGCGTTGAGGGACGGGGAGCCAGTGGTGTCAGTGTTGCAAGTTTACTGTTAAAATTCGGCTTCCTAGCTTGCTAGGGTGGAGGCCGTCAGGGTTAAAAAATGATTTTCTGCCCCAAAACAGGTTAAAATTGTCGATATAGTTAAGATAGAGAGTTTTAGTAGTAGACTGGAGCCATGTGTGAAGGGAGAGAATGCGACTGAATAAACCGTAACCGCGGTTATGAGCTGAGAGAGGACCACTGATGAAAATGGACTTGCCAGTATTACGAAGGAACTGAAAGCAATTATTGAACTGTGCTTTGGTAATTTCAGACTGTCAGCGGAAGGCATCAACACAGCCTGCATGTATGATTATTCTATGGATGGAATGGGGGAGAGAACGCTTAAGAATGTCAATAAGCTTTGAGTGGACGACTGGGACAGTGGCTCCTGGAAAGCAGTACATTACGGCGTTGAAAAAGCGAATGTTCTTGATCATGGCTTCCCCAACTATCAGAGTAGTCGGAGGAAAGAGAGGGCGAGGAGATGTACTGTAGAAGAGGCGGGGAGAGAGGGCAACAGTAGAGCCACGAGGGATGGCGGCGACACAGCAGTTGGAGGGGTGGAAGTGGGGGAAGGAGGGGTGGCGCAGTGGTGCAGGAATGAAACTCGGGATGGAAAAGCGACGAGAACCAGTTTAGCTGGAGTGGAGGTCACCACGAACTCGGGTTTATTGCCCTGCTTCAACAGGTGCCAGGAGGGACAGGAGGAGGAACATCTGCTTGATCAGGAATGGCGTCAAGCACTGGCGGATATGAACTTTCCGTGGAGGCAGCGGGGGGGCCAGATGAGTGGTGGACTTAGACGGTGGAGATGTAAGACAGAAGGTGATGGTGTCCGTTCGGCCTCGCGGATACTGTACATTGTGGAAATGCGTTGCTCCAGTTCGTGGATTTTTTCTAAGAGGGTCGAACAGTCGGGGCAGCCGGAAGCACAAGTGAGTGAGGCCATGGTGGGTAGAGTAGCTGAAAAACAGAGTGGGCAGAGAGCCAGTACAGGGCAGAAAGTACACAACTCTCTTTATGGCAGTGAGCAGTGCAGTAATTATTATGAGGACGGGGACTTACACACAAGGGCTCCAATGGAGCCCTCAGTGTAGAAAAGATGTAGCGTCAGCGACCGGAGGTACCAACAGAGCAGAATAGGAAGGAGCGAGACTTACAGACAGGGGCCCAGAAAACGGCCCACTGCAGAGAATAATACACTTCTGGGATTTGTAGAGACTTAAAGGCAGGAAAATCAATGAATCCAGGAGATGCACAGCTAGCCAGTCACAGCACCAGCTCTTCCAGGTTGTTCGCGGGAAAGAAGAGATGACGTCGATAATATCACACGTCAGGAGGAATGACTCTGAGTCACACACAGTGTTATGCAGCAAATAATGATACGAAGCGACCAACGGTACTGAAACAAAACTACCCAGTTTTCACCATTTTATAATTTTACTGATTGTAGTAGTCCGGGGTTTAATACTTTGCACTTTGTTCTTATATAGATATTTGTGCCACATTGAAATGTACAGCTTTCCAAATCATAACATTGACAATGACACAAGTATTGTTTTCCACAAAGTTTGCCGCTTTAGTGTTTTCAGATATTTTTGTCAAATATTGGTATACATAAGTATAATTACAAGCATTTCATATGTGTCAAAGGCTTTTATTGAAAGTTACATTAAGTGTATGTAAAGAGTCAATATTTGCAGTGTTGACCCTTGTTTTTTCAATTTACCGTGGCATCCTGTAAATTCACTTCCGGGCCACAACGTGACTAATGGCAGCCCATTATTGTTGTTATTATTGTATAATCAGTACATGGAGTTTGTCAGAATTTTCAGGTTTTTTGTTTGTCCACCCGCCTCTTGAGGATTGACCTGGCCATGGACCCAAAATGTTTGTTTTATTTCAGCCAAGCCAATTGGTTATCACTTTTTCCTCATGACAAGGTGCTTCATCATCCTGGAATTACTGGTTTACTGTATTTGTGCTGAGCAGTTCTCTAAAAGACCTCCCTCATCTAGTTAACATCTCACTTCAGACTGGAACATTTCCAAAGGCCATAAAAACTGCTGTCATTAAGCCTCTTCTGAAAAAGAGCAGTCTTGATGCCACAGTACTGAACAAGTACCGGCCCATATCAAACCTGCCATTCTTGGGAAAAGTCTTAGAAAAGGTTGTATACCAACACCTTACTGACCTTTTCTTCTCTAACAATGTGTTTGAGACTTTCCTATCAGGCTTTAGGCCTCATCACAGCACTGGGACAGCTCTGATCAAGATGACAAATGATATCAGTCTGAACACAGATGCAGGCAAAGTCTCACTTTTAGTTCTGCTAGACCTGAGCACTGCCTTTGACACAGTTGACCATGTGATCTCACTACAGAGTTTAGAAAACTGGGTGGGAATCACTGGCACTGCTCTAAACTGGTCCTATCTGGAGGACAGGAAGTACTTTGTTGGAATTGGTAACTGTCTCAGACTAAATGGCTATAACCTGTGGGGATCCCCAGGGGTCAATACTGGGACCTTTATTGTTCAATCTGTACAAGCTCCCTTTAGGCCAGCTAATACGCAGCTACAATGTGTCCTACCACAACTATGCAGACGACACTCAGAGCTTCATGTCACTGATGGCCGGTGGTCCATAATGCTACTGCTCGAGTCCTGACCAGGAAATATGACAATATTAGACCACTACTCAGGTCTCTGCACTGGCTTCCTGTCGCTCAGAGAATATACCTTAAACAGCTTTGTTTGTGTACTTTTCATGGTCTTGCGCCAAAGTACATCTCTGTGACATGTTAGAGCCACTTGAACCATCTCGGCTTTTGAGAAGCTCAGGGAGGGGTGTCCTGCGGTTGCCCAGAGTCAGGACTAAACATGGTGAGGCTGCATTTCAGTTTTATGCTGCCAAAATCTGGAACAGTTTTCCAGAAGATGTGCGACAATCCTCACTCAACTTTGGCAATGTTCAAATCCAGGCTGAATACACTTTTATTCAACTGTACATATGACAACTGAAAGTATTTTATCTGCACTCTTAATTTAATTTTTTTTTGTTTTATGGAATGATTTATGGCATTGTATGTAATGATTTTAGAATGATTTTATGTTTTATGAAATTATTTTATGAAGTGTTTTTACCCTTCATTTCTGTAAAGCACTTTGAATTACCTTGTGTACGAATTGTGCTCTAGAAATAAAATTGCCTTGCCTTCTCCTTGAAAAAGCACTGTTGGTCAGCACACTGTTCTTGGATAGTTGGGAGAAGTTGCTCCCAGAGGATGTTTTTCTACCATTCTTTTATCCATGGCTGTGTTCTTAAGCAAAATTGTGAGTGAGCCCACTCTCTTGGGACAATTTGTGTCATTCTCAAACGTTTGGCTTTGACTGTAGTCATTATTTTTTAATGACTATTTTTTTTTAGACAAAATGTTTATATTAAATATAGAACTTTTTCTATAACTCCTTTTGCATATTGAAGGATTTGTCTTATTTTGCACAAACAGTGTTTACTGTATTTGTGAAATGCTTCCAGTGGCATCACAGTAAAAGAAACATAATGTGTTTTTAATGTGTTACACAACATTGGAAGAGCTGCTGCCAATATTGTTAGCGGCTTGTATCGGTAATGAAGTTCTGGAGAATATCGGTACATCAGATTTTGATAAAAAAGCCAATATTGGGCATCTACACAAATAATGACATCCCAAATAATAACACTAAGTCTGTTTATTGATTGAATCACCCCACCAACTTCTCTTCGGTGTTGGTTGGTCCTGTTACTGTTCAACTCCTCATTCAGAAACCAATCAACTCATCTTTTATGACAGTTCACCTCTCTGTTTGTGGCATCCCAGGTCAACTTCATTCTGTTCATCAGCATCATTCGGATCCTGGTGCAGAAACTGCAATGTCCCGACGTGGGCGGCAACGATCACTCACAGTACTGGTTAGTACCTCCCACCAGACACACTACCTGACAGCTTTTCTGCTTACACTGCTCCATCATCTTCATCCTAGTTTTGCACAGATCAACTGACAGGTTCAGTCTAGACGAGCCAGGCCGAAACAGCAGAGTTAGCTACAGGACGAATGCGAGTGCAGCTCACGTTGAATTGATGCAACTTGTTGTGATGCAAACTCGAATAAATAGAATCTCTGTAGGTGGTGTCACCTCCTGATTCTACTGGAGGGTTAGATCTAGGGTTTGGCATCGTTTGAATTTGAACGATACCAGTTCTGATTCCGATGCTAAGTCATACAAGTTTGCATGGTTTAAATGTGGGTGTTAGCCAAAGTTCTTTTTGGATGAAATGTCTGAACTTCCCCATGCATTAAAAAAAGCATGGGGAAGTTCAAACATTGCTTGAACCTTTTATCAACTTTAATATGAATTTATCACAGATCTGTTATCAGAGGAGTACACTTTGTCAACAGATGTATACTTTTGAAAAGCTCATGAAAAAACATTTCCACATATGCTGTTGTTTATGTGTTACTGTGTGTAACGCTGCAGAATATCAAACAACTTGGAAAAGATTTGTCTATGAGCAATGAGTCTGGTGCTACCATATTAGCACTATTATACTTTGCTGCCTCAATGTTGGTCTAAGCCATTTTTATGACACCCTTATTTTGTTAGCACAAGTAAACGAGATGTAGTACAAAACGCTCATATTTTGAAGGCCGGAGGTGTGTTGGGTGGGTTGAGAAGGTTTCTTCACTTTGGCTAAAAGAGACACAAATAAACTGAATAAACCTGAATATAGCTGCATCGTGCAGGTGTAGTTCCTGTCCTTTATTTACACCGAACTTCCATGACATCCGTTAAATTTGTTATATATTGTATGTTGAAGCATTTGTTTCAGGCATATCCAGAAAAACTAAGAGGAACAGGTTAAAAATTCACAACATAATCGTAGCACTTTGTAACATAGTTGTCCCCCTATTAATTTATTTGTGTCATGTATAACAAATGACTAGGGATGTCCGATAATATTGACTCGCCGATATTATAGGCCTGATATTGGCATAAAGATGTAATATTGGTCAATATCAGTATTTGCTTTTTTTCCCTATAATGAAATCCGATATGGCCCTTTAAGTGCGCAAGCAACATTGCTGTCGCAATAACAGTCAACATGCAGCATGTACTTGAGCCGATGCTTTGCTTAACCGTGTTCGGGGCGGCAGGGGTGGGTTGTCAAAACGCCGCTAATGGTGAGTGGGGGTAGCTCATAGACATATATAGATGCTGCATCGAGCGCGGAGCCATACGTCAACGCCGTCATATTGGATGTGGCAAGAGTAGGAGCGGAGAAGATTCCTCATTGATGTGCTGCAAACAAAATCCCAGGGAATAACATCCCACAGGCAGTGGCCACCCTTGGTCACTCTTCGGCCACCCTGTGGCCACCCCACAGCTGGAGGACAATTTTGACAAACCCGGCTCTGGGGTGCAGATCATTAGTTCAGCCCAAACGCTGTTTCAGCTTGGACGCATTTGACTGCAGCACACAACGTTCCGTGTGGAGGAGCTGTCAATAAAACTGCATCTTGCATGAAGTGCAAGCGGTAGGTACGTTCTCCATGATTACTTTGGTCAGTTCGGGTCAAATTTTCTCACGATTTTGATTTTGACTTAAATTCTGAAGCAGGAGATACGTGATGTTGCACATATCAGTATCATTTGATATCAGAATTGGAAATTTAGAGTTTGACAATATTGGCATATCGGATATCGGCAAAAAAAGGCAATATCAGACATCCGTGCAAATGACTGTTTAACACTGTGGTTCATAATACTGTATGTGCAAGTAATTACCTGTTCAGTTCATGGTCAGCAGGTGGTGAACTATTACTGCATTACAAATGAAGGACCAAAGGACCAAAACCACCCACCAACCAACAATAACAAATTTAAAGCAAAGAAATCCAAAATTTCATGTACGGTGTACTTTTAGTGTTTTATAGTTACTGACAAAACCAACAAAAAGTATCGCTTCATTGTCATGAAGTACTGTGCCTTTCAAAAACACTACACTGCAAGCAGATCCAAACGTTATCGCTTCCTACAACTAAATTCCCTTTCCGGCTGGTGTAATTGTAATTTGTTTTGCTTTTTGTTCATGTGCTGTGCACTACTCGACCACCGTAAGAAGGGCATGACCAAAAGATGAGGTTTCTAGATGTGGTTAGAAAGGTGGGAGGACTGACAGAGGAAGATGCAGAGGACAGGGATGGAAACACATGATCCTCTGTGGCGACCCGAATGGGACAAGGCCAAAGTAGAAGAAGCATAGCAAACTCCCAGTAGCATGATAATATGCCCGCTAGTAGCTTGAGCAGTAGAGATTATATTGAATTTAGGTTTCCTTTGATAATTCAAGTTTTATGTGTTTTAATTCCAGGAGGTTGGCCAAGTCCACACTCCTGCTCATCCCCCTTTTTGGGATTCACTACGTGGTCTTTGTTTCTCTCACGGAATCCATAGCTCAGGACTACAAGATCTTTTTTGACCTGGCCCTTGGATCCTTCCAGGTGCTGCTGACACTTTTTAAGTCTATGTTATTGTCATTAATATGTGTGTATGTGGTCAATTCTATCTCATGTGTTGTAAATACATATTAGTCTTTTTTATGTCTTTTAGGGTCTAGTGGTTGCCATTCTCTACTGTTTCCTAAACAGTGAGGTTTGTAATCCAATTCAATTCGGGATCAAAGATGCATAATATTTGTGTAGCCACTTCTTGCTAGGCAGAATCCATGGGGCTCAATCAAATACAGAGATGAGAGCTTAAATGTAGAACATACGAAAGAAAAATAAAACACAACTTGACATTCAATAGCATGACGTGTGTGTGCAGGTGCAAAGTGAGCTGAAGAGAAAATGGTGCAGTGTGTGTCTCAACTGCCGTCTGAATCGGGCCCAGCGCCTCAGCATCACTCTGGCCTCCAGGAACAGTTCTGAACCCATGGTGCAGTTTCAACGCACGTCCAGAACTCAGTCCATCCTGCAGTCAGAGACTACCGTGCTGTGACCACAACACCATCAAGGCGCTGCATTAGATTGGGTTGGACCTTTAACTTAAAGAACCACATGGCTCGGACCTGTACATCTGACCTTTAAAATGTGGACCATGTAAAGTTCTTAATGGTTCTGACTGAAAGCCACGATCTTCACGTAGTTCAGTTTTATGTGGTCAGTGTGTGTTACGTAGTATTTATTTAGCAGTGACTGAAGATTGTATGAATAAGAACAAGTTTGTCCACTTCATATGTACATTGATGCATGCATGCATCCCAGAATGCATTGCATATCTGGAAACAGGTGCTTGTTTTGTTGGCAGTTTGGGTCTGACCAATCACATTCATAACTCGAGAAGAGGTCCTCTCTGACCAGACCATTGCGGTTGTGGTTCTTCATTTTTTGCTGTTTACCTGTAGAATCAAATATTTGGACCAAAACAAATGTTGGAAATAGGCGAACAAGATAGTTATTTTGGTGGATTTTTTAATTGGCATCTTTTAAAAAATATTGACACTGGACTGAAGGAATGCTATCATTGTTAAACTTTTATTATGTATTTTTTTTATTATGTATTTTTTATTATCTATTTGGTCAAAAAAGTCCGGTTCAAGCTCTTAATTTAGTCATAACATTGAAGATATTTTGTACATTTGTCAATGGAGAAGAAAGATAGTGTGCTTAGAACTGAACCTTGTGGAACGCCAACACTAACTTTGTTTCCTTGGCACCTACAAGGTTTAAGTGTCTCATTTTCAGGTGAATTTTAAAAAGATGCCAGTTGGAAAACACATTTTTATATCCCAGTTCAGCCTTGACAAGCGTGACGAGTGTGTTCTCCTTTTCTTTTCCTTTCGGCTTTTCCCTTCAGGGGTCGCCACAGCGAATCAATTGCCTCCATCTAACTCTGTCTTCTGCATCTTCTTCTCTCACAACAGCTACCTTCCTGCCTGGCAGTTCAAAACTCAGCATCCTTCTACCTATACATTCCCTATCTCTCCTCTGAACATGTCCAAACCATCTCAGTCTGGCCTCTCTGACTTTATCTCCAAAACCTCTAACATGTGCTGTCCCTCTGATCTACTCATTCCTGATCCTATCCATCCTGGTCTCCCAGAGAGAACCTCAGCATCTTCATATCTGCTAACTCCAGCTCTGTCTCCTGTCTTTTCCTCATTGACACTGTCTCTAAACCAAACAACATTGCTGGTCTCACCACAGTTTTGTACCCCTTTCCTTTCATTTTAGCTGAAACTCTTCTATCACACATCACACCTGACACTTTTCTCCACCCGTACCATCCTGCCGGAACACGCTTCTTCACCTCTTTTCCACACTCTCCATTGCTCTGCACTGTTGACCCTAAGTACTTAAAATCCTCCACCTTCTTGATCTCTTCTCCCTGTAACCTCACTCTTCCACTTGGGTCCCGCTCATTCACACACATGTACTCTGTCTTACTGCGGCTAACCTTCATTCCTCTCTTTTCCAGGGCAAACCTCCACCTCTCTATCTTCTCCTCGACCTGTTCCCTGCTCTGTCATCTGCAAACATCATAGTCCATGGAGATTCCTGTCTAACCTCGTCTGTCAGTCTGTCCATCACCATAGCGAACAAGAAGGGGCTCAGAGCTGATCCCTGATGCAGTCCCACCTCCACCTTGAAATCCTCTGTCACATCTACAGCACACCTCACCACTGTCTTACAGTCCTCATACATGTCTTGCACCGCTCTAACATACTTCTCTGCCACTCCACACTTCCTCATACAATACCACAGTTCCTCTCTGGGCACCCTGTCATAAGCTTTCTCCAGATCTACAAAAACACAATGCAGCTCCGTCTGGCCTTCTCTGTACTTCTCTATCAACATCCTCAAAGCAAATACTGCCTTTGTAGTACTCTTTTTTTTTTTTTTTTTTTTGGCATGAAACCATACTGCTGTTATAAATGTCTAATCTAAATGTAAATGTCTTTTCTCATATCCTTGTTGAACTTGTGTTTGTGTGCTGAGATGTCATGATAAAAGTTGTCTTTTTAATTGTTGTTCTGTGTCCACGTCAATCTGTCCAACACGCTTTGAGCGATCACGTGACCAGGTCCAAGCTGCCAAAGAAGTCAGCCGTCTTGGATGTCCTTTTTCTTGATTGACTCAGTGTTACGTAACAGACATCCATAAACTTGCTGGCATGTAATCGTCAATGTGATTTAGCATTTCATAAGAAAATGAATCTCCAGGCTTTACAATAGTCTTGTTAGCTACTGTAAGGATCCAGTCATTCATCAAAGTGGTCAAGGTTGAACTGTACTCTCAACTCGTAACACCAGAATTTGTTTTAATGCAACTAAACATGACAAGTATGAACACAGCCTAAATCCTGACTGGATCTCAGGTGCTTTGTTTGACCTCTGCCTCCATTAAAGACGTGACAGATGGGAACATGTCAGTCAATGGGGTTGTCAAACAAGAGAAAGACTTGTCAGCACCCAGGGGTAATAAACACCTTTCATGAAGCAGCTAGGGGGTTCACATCTTATGAATAATTCAGCATGGATAAATGTGAACATTGATTCTGAGCACAGGCAGCATTTAAATCTAATTAGGCAAATACAACACAATGAAGCTTTATTAGGTGTGTGTTCTCCTGATTGGACCCATTAAAGATAAGAGGATTCACTTGACTGATTATACTTCGTACACTGCTCAAAAAAATAAAAGGAACACTAAAATAACACGTCCTAGATCATAATGAATGGAATATTCTTATTAATACTTTGGCCTTTACATAGATGAATGTTCTGACAACAAAATCAGACAAAAATTATCAATGGAAATCAAATGTATTAACCCATGGAGGTCTGGATTTGGAGTGAAACTTAAAGTGGAAAAACCTTAAAACAAGTCAAAATGAGGCTTAATAGTGTGTGCGGCCTCGACGTGTCTGTATGACCTCCCGACAACGCCTGGGCATGCTCCCGATGAGCTGGCAGATGGTCTCCTGAGGGATCTCCTCCCAGACCTGGACTAAAGCATCCACCAACTCCTGGACAGTCTGTGGTGCAACATGGCGTGGGTGGATGGAGCGAGACATGATGTCCCAGATGTGCTCAATTGGATTCAGATTTGGGGAACGGGCGGGCCAGTGCAAGGGAGTGGGAAGTCTCAATGGGAGGACGTTGTCATGCGAGGCCGTGGAACACGGCGAGTATTTTAGGATCCCAAATGCAGACAAGGGAGACAGAAAAGTACAAAAGAACAATTTAATATACAAAAAGAGTCCAAGAACAAAAATACAAAGTACAAATAAGGAAAATCCAGCAAGGGAAGAGTCAATAACAAAAAACACTAACAGCAAAAGGCTGTTAGGGAAAAAAACAGAAATAACAAAAATGCACTGCAGGCAAACCTTACAGGAGATGATCACAAAAAGATTAGCAGGTAGGTTCAGGTAAGCGGGGAGCCAAAGAGCAGGGTAAGGAGCAGGGAGCCGGACAAAGCGGTACAGGGAGCAGGTTGTCTAGGAGTCAAGGAGTACAATCTGGCACTGGTCTGGAGTTTGGCTGGAGCTTAAGTAGGCCGGTGGTAATGAGCTGCAGGTGTGTGTAATTAGGTCTGGGTCATGTTCAGGGATGTGCTGCAACAAATAAACGACAGAGGGCAGCAGAGCAGAACACAGAACATGACAGTATGCCCCCCTCTTATAAGGCGCCGCCTGGCGGCTTACCTGGCTTGTCAGGATGGAGACGGTGGAAGTCGCTAACGAGGGACGGATCCAAGATAAGGGAGCGGGAGATCCAGGAACGCTCCTCAGGACCATAACATTCCCAGTCGACCAGATACTGGAACCCTCTGCCCCTCCTTCGGGAGTCCAAGATGGCCTTCACTGTGTAGGCTGGATGGCCATCGATCAAGCGCGGCGGGGGCGGAGCCTCGACCGGAGGGCACAGGTGACTGGTAGATACAGGCTTGAGACAGGAGACGTGGAACACTGGGTGTACTTTGAGATTGGATGGCAGTTTGAGTCTCACGGAGGAGGGGCTGATGATGGAGTCCACAGTGTAGGGACCCACAAATCTGGGCGCCAGCTTCCTATTCGTCCCTGCTAAAGGTAAGTCCTTGGATGATAACCAGACCTCATCGCCAACCTGATAAGTGGGAGCTGGGATCCTGTGACGGTCAGCCAGCCGTCGATTTCGTGCCGCCGTGCGGCCTAGTGCAGCGACTGTCTCTCTCCAAATCCTCCGGGCTCGGCGTAGATGAACCTGCACGGATGGCACTGCAACTTCCGCCTCCTGTGAAGGGAACAGTGGGGGCTGATATCCGTAAGCGACCTTAAAGGGTGACATACCTGTGGCAGAGCTGACAAGCGTGTTGTGTGCGTACTCCACCCAGGGGAGGTGGGAGGCCCAGGAAGATGGATGCCGGTGACAAACGCAACGAAGGGCAGCCTCCAGGTCCTGGTTGGCCCGCTCTGTCTGGCCGTTGGTCTGGGGATGGTGACCGGAAGAAAGACTGACCGAGGCCCCCAGCATCTTCCAGAATGCCTTCCAGACTCTGGACGTGAACTGGGGGCCCCTGTCTGAGACGATGTTCATGGGAATGCCGTGAATACGAAAAACGTGTCTCACCAGCAGACGAGCTGTGTCCAGGGATGTAGGTAGTCCAGGTAGTGCAATGAAATGAGCCATCTTTGAAAACCGGTCCACAATGTTCAATACTGTCGTATTCCCCCTAGAGGCAGGTAAACCGGTATTGAAGTCCAAGGATATGTGTGACCAGGGCCGGGCGGGGATGGGTAATGGTTGGAGCAGGCCGGCTGGTGGTCGGTTTGAAGACTTACTCCTGGCACAGACAGAGCAGGCCGCGACGAACTCCTTGACGTCCGCCGCCATAGAAGGCCACCAGAATCTTTGCGCCAGTGCGTATAACGTCCGTTTGAGTCCCGGGTGGCAGGTTACCTTAGACGTGTGACCCCATTGTAGTACCTCTGACCTGAGATCCTCTGGGACGAACAGTCTTCCTGGAGGGCAACCCTCTGGTGGACTCCTCCCATCTGTTGCTTCCGACACCTTCCTCTCCACCTCCCACTGGAGTGCACCCAACACTCGAGCCACAGGTATGATAGTCTCTGGTGCCTTTCCCTCCTCCGTGGGGCTGAAGACTCTTGATAGGGCATCAGGCTTGACATTGCGTGAACCGGGTCTGTAAGTGATTGAAAAATTGAAACGAGTGAGGAATAATGACCAGCGGGCTTGTCGAGAATTGAGTCTTTGAGCGGTGCGGATGTAGGACAAGTTCTTATGGTCAGTGATGACTATGAACGGAAGTGTAGCACCCTCCAGCCAATGACGCCAGTCCCGCAGCGCCAGAACGATGGCCAGCAGCTCCCTGTTACCCACATCATAGTTGCTCTCAGCCTGTGTGAGGCGACGCGAGAAGAAGGCGCAGGGGTGCAGCCTCTGGTCGACCGAGGATCGCTGGGACAGGACGGCTCCCACTCCTGTATCCGATGCGTCGACCTCAACAAAAAATTGCAGGTTAGGATCAGGATGAACGAGCACAGGTGCTGATGTGAATAGCGATTTCAGATTACAGAAGGCTGTCTCTGCCTCTGGGGTCCAAACAAACGGAACCTTAAGAGATGTAAGCCTAGTCAGAGGTCCTGCCTTACTGCTGAAATTGCGGATAAATCGCCTGTAGAAGTTGGCGAACCCTAGGAACCTCTGTAAGTGCTTCCATGTTAGCGGAGAGAACAGAAATGGCTTCCAGGATCCCTTGGAGCGACTTCTCATGGCTTCCCACCATGTGTCCTTGGTGTGTCAGGGCTTTTCGGAATTGTTCCATGTCTGCGGGATCCATGTTCTGGCCAGATTGTTCTGTCATGCGAGGCCGTGGAACACGGCGAGTATTTTAGGATCCCAAATGCAGACAAGGGAGACAGAAAAGTACAAAAGAACAATTTAATATACAAAAAGAGTCCAAGAACAAAAATACAAAGTACAAATAAGGAAAATCCAGCAAGGGAAGAGTCAATAACAAAAAACACTAACAGCAAAAGGCTGTTAGGGAAAAAAACAGAAATAACAAAAATGCACTGCAGGCAAACCTTACAGGAGATGATCACAAAAAGATTAGCAGGTAGGTTCAGGTAAGCGGGGAGCCGGGGAGCCAGAGAGCAGGGTAAGGAGCAGGGAGCCGGACAAAGCGGTACAGGGAGCAGGTTGTCTAGGAGTCAAGGAGTACAATCTGGCACTGGTCTGGAGTTTGGCTGGAGCTTAAGTAGGCCGGTGGTAATGAGCTGCAGGTGTGTGTAATTAGGTCTGGGTCATGTTCAGGGATGTGCTGCAACAAATAAACGACAGAGGGCAGCAGAGCAGAACACAGAACATGACAGACGTCGTCTCAATGATAAGACCGTTACGCCGTTTAGTTATCACTCCATTTCATAGGAGCAGATCCTTTCACGAGTTCAAAGATACCATCTTTATCCATCATAATGGTCACGACGTATGAGCAGCTTGGCCACGTGCGTGGCCAATGTTGATTAGTGTTTCTTTCTGAGCATTTTATGATGTCTTAATTTCACTTCACTTTTGACTTTCACATTCCTTTTCTTTGATGCCCTGCAATCAGAAAAGTCTGCCTCACGCTTGTGTCGTCCTTCCTCAGTGTAGCAACGTGCGACTGACTAGGTATTTTTACGCCTACGTATTCTTACGCCGCTCGCATGTAACTAGTTCTCTTTTTCTTTTTGTACAGTTTTTTTTTTCCTGTGTGTTTTTTTCCCTGTCCTGTCCAGCCATTAGCGCAGATCATTTTGCTGACCTAAATGCCCTTATGTGCTCAACAGATTTGCTCTGCCAGGGAAAAGTGTGAGATACACTTCGCCTGTTATACAGAATTTATTTGACTTTGATGTTTGGTTGTTATGCAAATTTGGAGCGGCCAAACCGTAGCAGGAGGGGATAGAGAAGAAGAGAAAAGAAAACAGAGAGGGGAGTGCGGGGATAAGAGGGGCACAAAAAAGAGACAACAGCAACAGCAACAATTGTGACAACAATAACAAAACAACAGAAGCAAACAGGACTACATCAGCAAATGTCTGTGACGGCTATGAAGACCATGACGGAAAGGACAAGGACATTTTGTACAGTTAATAATTTATGAGAGTGTGTTGTAACCAAGAGAACCTTGTAACATGAGGACCACCTGTATAAACTTTATTTAAAAATTTAAAATGTATTTTTTATGTTGTTTCGCTCTGTTCAAATAAACCTACCATAAAAATTATGGACGGTTAATACACTGTATGTTTATATGGAGGTAAACTCAATCACAGGAAGCAGCACAGGATCAAATACTTGTTTTCTCCATTGCATGCATTGTTCTCTCATGCCTCCATTATTATTATTTTTATTTTCTCTCTCGCGCTCTCCATTGTGTGCAAGGTTTCATCCTCTTCGAGTTTTTGAGTGTGGACAAAGTGCTTGATCATCTGTTGACTGTCTTTCATCAAGGAGGAATGTGCTCTGTATGTAGAGTGCCTTCACTATACTCCATTTCAGAACAGTCCCTTGTTGCAATGGAGAGAATATTCAGTGTGGCCTCATGCAGTCTTCCTGTTACAGGCAGACAGACCATAATCAGTTGCTGAGCTCATGAAGATTAAACAATGTTCATTGTATGCAAGGTCTTCAGTCATGTATGCGTACAGAGACGACTACAAGTATATAAACGAAGTGCCGGAGTGTTAATGGATGTCATAAAGTTCACGGGTCAGTGGCCTTTTGGCTGACGCACGCACGGAACAACGCGCAGGGTTCTGAAAAAGAATGCTTGCTGGATTCTCCTGCTTTGTCCTTTGTCCCCTTAACAGTGTACAGGGACAATATGAATCCTCTCATGGGAACGCGCAAGCTTTGCTTGTTTTCTCACTGAAACTATGTGCAGCTAGACTGTGGGCCAAGGTCAAATCAAAGCCTAACCTGTGGAATACTGTATTGAAAGGACATATGTTCACATGTGTCCCGGCAGGAGTGACACAAAGATTGTGTCCGTTTCTGTGTCAAACAAGTGACAGAAGCCCTGGGGCAACCTCACTAATTAAGACTCACAGTCAACACAAATGTAATAAAATTAACATACAGTAAATCTCTACACCTTTAAATTAACTTCACATTTAATTTCTTTCCAGGTTTGCATGCATTATTTTTCTTTTCCAGGTTTTTCCACTAACTTCTTACTGAATGTTTTGTGCTTGGAGACTCAACATGACTTTGTTTTACATTAAATATGTTACATTTGCATTATATTAAATTGGAAGTGGAAAATCCCTTGAAAAATTGCATGTCAATATAGAGGTGTTGTCTTTAATTCATCACATCATATCACAGTCATCCCCATATACCATGCAAGTACCTGCTCAACAAATAAAAAGACTTCAGTCTTCAGCTACAAAGTAGATTTCAGCACCAAGTGCAGTAATTACTCCAAAAGTCATTATCTAACACAAGGAACGATCACATTTTAAAAATATTGCTAGTTCCTCTACCTCTTCCTCTATCTCTGATGGGATCTTCATGGAGCTTTTGCGACCTCTGGTGGTAAACAGCTCATATGTCACATTCTCAGATTAAAATCTGGGAACTGCTATGATATGCTGTGATGGAATGGTAAACTCGAACTGTAAAAAATTGCCTCAGTTGAAATATTGAGCACAATTTATTTGTATTAATTTTATAGTAATTTCGGGTCAAAACTGTATTTTGCATGGTCACATTTTGGATAACGTTTCACGTGAGTACTAATACATAGATAATCATCCAACATATATTTTACAAATGAACATAGTTAATTGATGAATTCATTTTATAGAAAAATACATGCAACCAACGATACAGCCCCACTCAGAGTGACAGGAATTCACTGCTGCACTGTGTGGTGATTGGAACAAATATAACCAATATAAATAAAATCTTGGGGACTAAACACTATAAATGCAAAAAATAACCATAAAATTTACTTATTTGTTCATATGATGTACGCAGACCAATGAACAACATCGTGCGCTGTCTCCTGCCTACTTTCTGCTACGTTCTCCATTGCGCCGTGAGGCGTTCAAGCGCAGTCGTAATTGGGTGTTACGCGCAAATTGTTTTCAATTTTTATTCACGTACCCGCTATTACAATTGGCGTACCCCACTTTGGGAACCTACGCTGTAGAGAAAAAGCGTGTTCAGATGTTTGCATGTTTGTGTCTAAAGAACCAAGATTTAAAAAAAAACTGCTTCAACATAAGCATATGTTGACAGAAAAGTGTAATAATTTGATAATATCCACAAATAGTACGAGAACTAGCAGATAAATCGTCACTTGTTATGAAACGTGACTTTATAACGAGTCGCTGGTGTGGAGTGCAGTACACCAACTCCACCGCTAGAGCTCCTACGGTGCTCTGTTTACCTCTCAGCCCAGCGCTGCTCCACTGTGGCCGGCTGGATACACACCGCCGCCCGCCGCCCGCAGCCTCGCCTCGCCAGCCCGACACGGATGTAAACTCTCTTGCGCTCGCTCCTCGTTGACTGTATTCATCGCTGTGTGTTAGCGACGCTGAGCTGGAGGTGAGTCGTGGCTTTATCCGGCTGTGAAACGACTAGTTTGTCCAGCGACGTTAGCAGTTAGCTGCCGCTTCTGTCGGGTCATGGAGGACCGCCAACATGGCGCCCTTCAAAACAAACCTGGTGCTTGTAGAGACAGACCACTATTTGTTCACGTCGAGATTCGACACTGCTTGAAAACACACACGATTAAGGGCGTAACTGAACGTTTATGTCTCTTTGTAATCAGGCTACATTTAAAGTCGGCTAGCTAGACGGAGCAACGTCACAATATTTTAGCATCGCTAACTAAATGGACTCTACTCTCTCCTTATATGTCGCCAGCAAATCTCAAGAAAGGTTTGATTAACATGTCGCCGCTGTTTAACCGACAGGTGAAGTAATTTCAGCCTCTTTGACCTCTGCTGGAGAAGCTAAGTCGCGCTTTCTCAAGCTTTGCATTGTACGTCAGTTAGCATGCTAGCTCCAGCTTGTGTGTCAATGCCAGTGTTCGTGGCCTCCCACAGCAGTCTCTTTGTGGACACATCCACTGCTTCTAGGGCGCAATAACACTATAAACACCAAACAGCTGCTCGACTCCTCGTACAAGAACATTCCACTGGTTGTTACTAAAGAGCAGTCAGCAGGTCAATTGAGGTGTCATGACTGAGTGACAGCATGAGGACTGATGTCTGCTTCATTAGCGTCTTCTAGAGAATCGTTCTGTCTGTTCATCCCATCTGTCTGCTGCCCTCAAATTAGCTGCTTAATTAGTGCCACATGCCTGATAATTGATTGGAGACCATCATCAAGTAGTGTGAGCTTACTGGTGATACATGCTAGCTACACCCCCAACAGCATCCCAGCCACAGGTAGTCCTTGTCTTCCAATCCTAACTTGCACTGCATCATAAACCACAGCTCTTGATCGTATTTTGATGACCTCATTTAGCTGTTGTTGCTGGTACAGGTGGATAGTGTGTTCAATTTGTCCATTGTCAAAAATGTCAAAATAAATGTCTGGCTAAGATGAAGAATTAAATTCCAGCAACATCTAGCACTGGGTCAATGGAGGGCCGAGGCACTGCAGGTTTTCTCTCCAACCAGTTTCTCCAGCAGAGCAAATCCGATACCAGAAGTCTTGTTTGCTTTAATATGCAACTACGCCAAAAGAATATCAGCAAATGTAGCTTCAAGAATATCGGCAAACATAGCTGTCTCCACACATGCGCCGCACACACACTTACACACGCAAGTGCTCAGCCTGACACTTCACAGTCAAACACATAACTTTTAACATCACGCGTAAATTCTGGGTCAGTACATAATTATTGTTGATTTTATATGAGGCTATAATAAATTCCTCTACAGGCATGTATTGCGAATATTGTAGTGACCTGGAAATTTTGTGTAGTGTTAAGAGTTTGTGCTGTGCGACTGTGTGGCCGCGAACGAGTCAGGCGCAGCGCTTGTGTGTGTGGGTGTGGCACGCTACGTGTGTTGAGGCAGCTATGTTTGCTGATACTCTTTTGGCTACATTTGCTGATATTCCTCTCGCTACGTTTGCTGACAACTACAAGCTGACAACATTAAAGCACAGGATAGGCTTGGAAATCTCAGCGCGTGGTATCAAAAATTTCCGATAGGTGAGTTACGCTGGTATAGGAACCTAATGCCGATACTGGATAGGATCAAAAACTCCAACAGCTTTGGATGCTCATTAATTAAGAATAAGTTAAGTCAAAGATTACAGGACAGCTTCGTCCCAAAACTGAAATATGAAGCAGACATTTTTGAGCAGTTTTTATTGTACTTGTTTTGATTGTAGCCTCTTCCCACACAACAAGACTTACCGCTTTAACCTAGTGTGGTTCATTTTTCCTAAACATCATGCACTCCTGTGAGGAAAAACACGAACAGACCCTTAAGTGTCACAGTTGTTTAGATCAAAGCATTTTCCAGAACATAAAAAATACACTCCAAGCAGCATTCTGCTTCTCGCTGTTGGCTGTCCTTTATGGAAGCAACACTTTCACACTTGCTCCAGGCGAGGACCACATGAAATTGGATTAGAATTTTTTTGAGTATATTCAAGGAAGACCAGAATGAGGAACTCCACTCTTATTTAGAGGCTTCAAAGCTCTCTGTGTTGGATTTTCTATGACATTTCTGAAGCATACATCACCACCACACCATCACTATCATGTATACGATACTGTATGTAGTACTTAGTCCATTTGAAGTACCGGTAAATATTTAAAATAATGTTAGCGGGTCCAACTTTGGCCATCATAGTAACTGTACAGGCAATGTTTTAACTCACATTGAAACATTACGTGTAGAAAGAAGTGAAGCAAGGTTAATAGTATAAACAAAATCTGTTAAATTTGTGAGTAGGCAGAAAAAGTTAATTATTTGATGCTCGCTCAACTGAGCTCTCCTTTTTTTCCACCTGCTTCCCACAGTTGAGATGAATAAGGAAGTAATGTCACGTGTGGTGAAGAAGAGACAGGCGGACCCCAAAGTGGTCCAGTACGTGTGGGATGCCATCGAGGTCATCCGCAACCAGAAGCAAATCGCCAACATGGACCGTATCTCCAAGTAGGTGGACCTTCCAAGCTTCCACGATGGGTGTTGACGTAACTTAAACAGAAGATGAGCCTTTCTGCTTCTCTGTTGCTGCCTAACATTCTTGTTGACATGTGATGTAACTTGCACTGATGATAATAATTTATAATTTATTGAATTTATATAGCGCCTTTTCTAGACACCCACAGTGCTTTATGCTGAGAGCCCATTATTCATTGATGACACCTGATGTGACCTGAGGGCAGCACACATCTTCATGAACTAACATGCCTTCACTACAGCACACTAGTCTGACTTTGTTGTGTGGCACCCGACATTTGAAATGACCACACCACATGCTATCGGATACTTGTTTTCACTGCTATTTATAAGTTGTTTGTGTTCCCAAAGACATGGATTCATCCATTATGTTTGAGCACAACCAACAACAGCAGAGTGACACCATGATGCTTAAGACGTATTGTTCACTCGGGTGGAGCCTTAAAAATCACCAATTGTCATTATTGAGGAGCGGCTGAAACCTGACAATCTCTTTACAATCATTCATGACCAAATTAATCATTTAGCACAGGGGTCCCCAACCACTGAGCCGCGGCCCAGTACCGGGCCATGGTTGGGGCCGAACCGGACCGCGGGAAGCTTTCAGGTGCAATGATGCATTTTTTAAAAATACACTTGTAAACAACTACATAAATTTTATGTAAATGCATATAAATTTCGGAAATAAGGGCTATTATTTTATTTAAAAATATATATATACAGTTACAAATCCCATAGTGTTGGCATTTATGTTTTTTGTTGCAAGCAGTGACCTGTCCCACTTTGTTTGACGCTCCGTGATGGTCCCTGAACGGGCATGTGATAACTTTCTCTTCTTATGCCGCACAGATAGACTACTACTGTATTTTGACCGTTTTTCTTTCACCTCATATTTGGTCTCAAATGCTGATACTATGTGGGAATGCATAAAGGGAAGTTTTCCTGACCTTATTGAGTGCTAATGTGCATATTTGTCTCAAGTTAATTCATGCTAGCACACTGCCTTTTACCACACACGTCAAAGAGCGATGTAATAATCTCTCAGAAAAACTCCAGGCTTGTACTGGTGGATGGTGGGTCTGTGTTCATTTTGTGCTTTTAATTTGATGTTGTTCATGTCTTAGTTTTACACAATACATAATAAATAACATAAATTAGATCGCTATAATGTACGAACTCCCCCCTGGTCCACGGGAGATTTGTGGGAACACAAGCCGGTCCGTGGGTCAAAAAAGGTTGGGGACCACTGACTTAGCACGTTCAAACAGCAGGTTGGCTGAGAAGAGAGCAGAGGCTGTTGTCATGACAATGTTAAGCAACCCCTCCACCCTACCACACCCACCACTGTCTTGCTGCTGCTTAATTCCAGCAGACAGCCTTTGTGGCGAAGAGGAGGCAGGAGGAGAATTATTAACTCTTAGTTAGGGGAAGGTGACCTGCAGCAGGAACTGATCTAAGAACAAAGTTAATGGTCCATTCACACAATCTGAGATGGCCTTTTTATTTATATTTCAATCTTTCTTAAAATCTAGCCTACACCCACATTTGTAGGTCATCTGTCTATGTTTTTCCCGCCAGGTATTTGAGCCGTGTTTTCAGCATGCACCCCAAGGAGACGGCCAGACAGCTGAGCCTGGCTGTAAAGGACGGCCTGGTGGTGGAGACCCTGACTGTGGGCTGCAAAGGCTCCAAGGCTGGCATTGAGCAGGAGGGCTACTGGCTGCCTGGTGACGAGATGGTGAGTCCACTGACACTGTCAATCATCCTGGCAGATCCCCTAACTTTCAAATACTGTAAGCTATAAAACAAAACTACATAATAGTTGTATCGCACTTGAGGGGCAGCATTATTTGGAGGCTGCATTTGAAGGCCAAAGATTTCATAACGTCACATCAAGGCTGTTCCAATTTAAATGTGTGCTTCTTTTTACCACCTGAAACACACCGCATATGTGGACAAACACGTCACCAGTGTTGCCCCATTCTTGCGGCGTTAACGTCACACATTAAATGTTGACTGTTCTCTGAATCATTGCCACCACAGGAGCCTCAAGCGGAGGGAAGCAAGGTAAGTTGCATTGTTACTGTTCCTCATTTGACCCCTCCCCTTTCAACTAACATCCCAGAGGGAGAAGTTGGTGCCACTGCACGCAGCGCAGTCATGGATTTGACGGAATGTCCTCATGCTGGTCGTATTCTGGGCTGTGCTGTACATGTGATAAAACAAGAACACTTCAATATTTGTCACTGAACTCAACGTTTGTTGGATTTTGGAAGAGATTTGAATTGGAAGCGAAAGACTGGTGTACCTGCTTGGCAAATAAAACGCCTGCACCAGCATTTAAATTGACATGTTCTTCTCTTGGAAGGAGAAGACATTTCATACTTGTTTAAATTGTTAACTTTGCTTTCGAATTTGACTTCTTTTTAGCTATAAAGTGCCTACATAAGCACAATTAATGACAGCCTTTTCTGATGAGATATGACAGTATAAGGTCCGTCACTGCGCTGCACTTTTCTTATTGAAGTGATCAAGATCAATGCGCGTTGAAATACGTGCTCGCTACTTTTGCACAGGCGTGCCTCTGCATGGGGAACAAAGCTTGTAGAGGTTTAAAAAAAAAAAAAAAAAAAAGTGCAACTTGAAATCAAGTCTGGCTTAAGTGTGTCCTAAGCCATGTTTCCACAAAGCGGTCTAGTCCAGCTGGACATGCTGATGTGTCGTTTGTGTAAACAGAACCAGTGAGGTCAGTAGCACAGTGACGACATAGCATGGCCACACAGTGTAAGTCAGGGGTATCCAAAATGAGGCCCGGGGACCATTTGCAGTCTGGAGCTTGTTTTTTTTATTGCCCTGCACTTATTCTAAAAATACAATTAAACAAGAAAAAAGAGCAATGGGGTGAGCGGTAATCATGCAATCGTCAAATTTGCATAATTAGCCATGGTGCATTAACAAAAAGTGAGAAAATAACATGAAAAGCATAATTGCAAATTCACGTTTCTTCTGCCGGTTCTTTTTGTTTTTTAACGTCTCAAACCACGACTGAGCTGGTTGTGAGTGCTTTGATGGGAGAGGGGCCCACAGCAGTGCTCGCTGCTTATTGAGAAGAGCAGTATGTGCTTTCATGTCAGAGTCGCTAAAAGTCTCTTCAGATTTGTCGCAAGTCGCTTTTTCGAAAAACAGTATCTAGGGATCTCATTACTCGCTAAATATGGCAACAAAGTTGCTAAGTTGACAACAATGATCCCTCCTGCTACGTCTTCTTATTCTCTAGCAGACCAGGTGCCTTATAATATGTTTGAGCGAGGGCGCCAAATGTGGTTGTGGAAGTCCAAACTGATTTGTAGCATAAATATTTGGGAAACACTGATTTATAACTAATTAGCCTATCTGCATGGGTTGGTTTTAGACTGTTTACAAAATATAAAAAATAAAAATGGGACATGCGAATATTTGGACACCCCTGGTGTATGTAACGTAAGGACAACAATAGAGGGTCTTTCTTTTTGTATTTTGCCTTATTCCCATTTTGGAAGTAACCATTCTCTGCCCACCAATTAAGTGTCTTAAGTATGACAAATATTACAGTTATTAGTATTCTTTCATAGATAGATATCTATACAGTGGTGTGAAAATGTGTTTGCCCCCTTCCTGATTTCAAATTTTTTTGCATGTTTGTCACACTTAAATGTTTCAGCTCAACAAATTTTAATATTAGTCAGTGAAAACACAACTAAACATAAAATGCAGTTTTTATATGAAACATTTTATTATTTAGGGAGAAAAAAAATTCAACCCTACATGGCCCTGTGTGCAAAAAGTATTCCACACACACACACACACACGTTTAAACATAACTTAACAATGGTTTATCACTGACTTCAATTTCTCTAGCCCAGGGGTCACCAACGTGGTGCCCGCGGGCACCAGGTAGCCCCCCACGACCACATGAGGTGCCCGCAAGCCTGCTTTTCATTCAGGTTTTCAGTTAATAATGAAAGAACAGTAGAAAGAAATGCATTCTGAAATACAAAATGTGAGTTGTGGACACCAGCATTTTGTTAATGTTCTGGTAAAACAAACATATTCGCTTTGTTTGGGTTTAAAATAAGCTCTGAAAATAAATGTTACTAAAATGAGTAGCTCTTGGCCATTATCATTTCATAAAAGTAGCTCTCACAAGGAAAAACGTTGGTGACCCCTGCTCTAGCCACACATGTTCTCAATCAAGAAATCACCTAAATAGGACCTGCCTGACAAAGTGAAGTAGACCAAAAGATCCTCAAAAGCTAGACGTCATGCCGAGATCTAAAGAAATGTGAAAGAAATTTGAGATCTGTCAGTCTGGAAAAGGTTAGATTTAATTATGCAAAGATGAGTTGGCCAGACTGATTGCAAGTTATTGCAAACTCTTGATTGCAGTTGTTGCTGCTAAGGGTGGCCCAACCAGTTCTTAGGTTTAGGAGGGAATCACTTTTTCACACAGGGCCACGTAGGTTGGATTTTTTTTCTCCCTTAATAATAAAAAGTTTCATTTAAAAACTGCATTTTGTGTTCAGTTATGTTGTCATTGACTAATATTTAAATTAGTTTGATGATCTGAAACATCTAAGCGTGACAAACATGCAAAAATAAATCAAGAAGGGGCGAACACTTTTGTATTTATTGCATTCCCAAGTGGAAGTGTACTGCTTGGTGGAAACGGGGCTTTAAAGAGACACGTAGTAGCTTAGTCACATCTGTGCCTTGGTAGCATCTTTTAGTCCTCAGAAGTACTTGCTTCTACTGTGTTGTCCACTTCTGTCTTGCATGCTTGTGTCCTCTCCTCTTTCTTGTTGGGTTACCAAAAGTGGTGAGTGAGGACGGGAGCCATGGCGTGCGTGCTTGTGTGGTTTTCTTTCTACCTGCCGCTGTTTGTCACCGAGTGGCAGTCACTATGTGAATGTTTGTGCGAGACCACTGTGACTAAACTCAGGTCAGCCCCTCACACACCCTGCAGGTGGATTCAATCCAGCTGGCAAGCGCCGTGTCCGTGTGCTGACCTGGGGAATATTTACTCCTCAAACAGACAACCTTAGTCTTTCCACCCTGCTGGTCGTAACATTTAAATGACACTCAGAAAAAGAGTTTGAAAAGCCTGTGCCTCCAGTCAGGTTTGGAGTGAATCTAATTTTTGCAGCATTAGAAGCCCCTCGTCTTTGAAGCAATACCTGTTCATTTAAGTGTGTGTGTGTGTGTGTGTGTGTGCAGTCCAAATGGGCGGCAACTTGAAATTATGCCTGCATGAACAGTTAACGTGTTAATGTGCTTTGACAGTAATAAATGAACATCCTCCTGCTTCACTGCACTAACACATTTCTTTTTTCTTAGTCTTCATCCAAACTTTGCCATCCACGTCGAAATGGGTAGTCAGTCTTTTTCCTCGGTGTTGAATAGAAGTGGGCCAGTGCCGTAAATCAACTTTTATGATGCATTACTGGAGAGAGGAGGTTTTGTCTGGCACTTGCGTCGCATTCAAAGACCATCTTGTCTCCACGTCTCCTAACCACATTCTCCTTGAGATGAAATGCATCAACAAGACCGCTTTTCTGTTGTCGACGTTCAGCTGACTTAAATGGGCCATGCAGAGAAGGCAGTATGCGAGCAGATGTTTATGACATGTTGGTGATATATGATGATGATATATGCATGTGAGGAGTCTGAGGACATATGAGGAGCAAGGAGATAAAATCCGGAGTTGTTGTGTCGCCACCCAGCCAATGAAGCGGCTTGGCTCGCAGCGTGTCCCAGCTTGACACTACACAGCAGAGCTTCTAAATGCCTCCAACATCCAAGTCTGCTTTGTTGGCAATATGATGCTTTTTTTTGGTTTGTTTTTGTTTTGGCTCTTGATTACTGTTTACTCAAAGAGCTCTAGGAGATTGATGTCTTTTTGTCCTCCGTCAGACCACAGGACTGACTTAAATACTACACTTCAATAAGTACATACCACAAGGAGCATGTCTGGTGATCTCCTCATTGATCTAAAGTTGTAGTTTTCAGAGAATATATCCCGTCATTTACAATGAAATGTAAGGTAGTGGCAGCTTTCCATGACTGGAAGTTCAATCTTCCTTAAGTAGAGTTTTAACGGACAACAAGACCTCCTCATCAAGAGGAAGCATGGTGCGACTTTTACTAAGTTGTACACAGTCATCATCTGCTCCCCACCTCCTCAGTCCAGATTGTACGTGGGAGGACTTGGACCTGCGACAGCTTGTCAAGATCTATTTTTTTTGCTTGCAGCTGGCCCAAAACATTTCTGAAATATTGCTTCATTAAATAGAATGAAAAAGAAACATGAATGTATCAAATGAAACTAGAAACCAGATAGAGGAGCTTGCTGCACAGGACATGTTTGCATTACGTATGATATTTTCACAATATGTAGTAATAATAGTCTATCATATATGTTCTTTCCCTACAATCTTTAATCTACAGGTGTGTTTTTTCTTCTCTTCCTCCCCTGCTGTGTTTGTCAGGTTGGGGAGGGGGGTCACGCAAACATCTGCTCTGCTGTGTGTCCTCCACAGGAGTGGGAGGCGGAGAGCCACGACTGGTACTGCTTCCAGTGTCACCTGCCGGGTGACGTGCTGCCCTGCGACAACTGTTTCCGCGTGTTCCACCTCAAGTGTCTGTCGGAGGAGGGCAGGCCCCGAGATGCTGGCTCCCACTGGCAGTGTGTGGTCTGCAGGGTGGGTTCTAGCGTGTTTCATACGAGAGTGGCTGGCGTTGCATGTAGTCGTGTCCTCAAATATTGTAATGCATTCACAGGGGAGTAAAAAGAAGAACCTGAATAAACAGGAGATGTGCAAATATCTGCGCTTCATCGTCCAGCGAATGAAGGAGAGGGTGAGAAGGACCGCATAGTCTTCTACTTTTCTATTTCATAATTGGGTAATGCACATTTGCAAAACATGTTATCATGAAAACATCAAACATGGAAAGAAAAGAAGTATACTTGGAAATACAAATGAACTTCCTTCTTTTGTCGATTTGTTATGTCACAAACAAGACTGAGCCGCCTGTAAATACTTTTAGATGGGGGATGGGCCCACAGCAACAGCCGCTGCTTGTTGAGAAGAGCAATACATGCTTTCATGTCAGAATCTCCAAAAGTCTCTCCACGAGTCGCTCTTTGAAAGAGAGTACCTGGAGGGTCTGATTTTTCACTAAGTATATCGACAAAGTTGCTAAGTTGGCAACAGTGATCCCTCCTGCTTCATCTTCTTATTCACTGGCAGACCAGGTGCGTTATAGTGTGTGAGCCAGGGCTTTTAAAAATATATATAATGTGCTTATGAGCAAGTGTGGTCCAAAATTAAATTGATGTGTCTAATCTAAGCCCTGCTCTATTCTGTATTCATCTTGAGCTCCTGCTTTAAGGTTGTCCTCTTCCTTCCAGGCTGTGGACCTGAACAAGAAGGGCAAGGACACCAAGCATCCCATGTACAGACGACTGATCCACACTGCGCTGGATGTCTCCAACATCCAGGAGGTAGCATGCATGGTGTGTCGAGTTAAGGCCAGGTTAGGTCTGTTTTGACCGTTAACTTGTTTGGTCGCCAGAATTTGTCCGAGGGCAAATACAAGAACTTTGAGGAGTTCAAAGCCGATGCCCAGCTGATTGTTCACAATACGGCCATCTTGTATGGAGGTGTGTTCTCCATACATCATGTCAGCTTTATGCTCTCATAGAAATGTATTTTCCTTATCATGCACCAGTGATTTTAATTATCTATATCTTGTGTGCAAAGTTCACAGTGACCAGGCTGAGATTGCACGGCTGCTCTTTAGCGACACCTGTCACGAGGTACACTTGTCATCTACATGTCGACGATAAGAACCACAATGATGATGTACCTCAGCAGTCTCATATAGCTTCCGCTTCTTTCAGCTGAACGAGTTGCTGTTGTGTAAGAACTGTTTCTACCTGTCCAACGCCCGCCCTGACAACTGGTTCTGTTACCCCTGTGTAAATAAAACTACTAAACCTTTAAAGGGATAGTTTGGATTTTTTGGCATGAAGTTGTATGACATCCCATCAGCAGTGTAGTACAGCAACACTGACTTACCACCCACTTTGTTCCGTGAGCGGATTTTGGTGAGGAGAAGCATATTTCTGGTTAGTTGCTGGGGTTACATATGGTTTATGTCCAACATGCAAACAGTATATAGAACTACAATATGCAAAAACAAGAAGGGGGAGTGAGACAAAAAGCATTTTGAAAAAGTAATTTATTGCAAACAACAATTAAACTGAAATAGGTTGTTTATCAGCTGATCAAAAGTTTAAGACCACAGGCTATAAAAGCCAAAATCTGCTCAAAATTTTCATTTTCTGTCAGGTATTCACACTGTTATGTCCTCCTGGTGGCTAAAGCTAAGAAGCGTTCTCTTTTTGAACGTGGTCGGATTATGGAGCTGCATAAGCAAGGCCTCTCGCAGCATGCCATTGCTGCTGAGGTTGGGTGCAGTAAATCAGTCATTCTAAATTTTTTGAAAGATCCTGAGCATTATGGAACAAAAAAAGTCAAGTGGTAGACCCAAAAAAATCATCTGAGCCAGAGGATCCAATTGGCTATCCATCCAGACACAGGGCGGTCTTCAACCCACATTAAGGCCCTTACTGGTGCCGACTGCAGCGTAATAACCATCAGACGGCATCTGCGGGAAAAGAGACCTTGTCTCCTTCAACGCCAAAAAACTGCATGTTTAGACTTTGCCAGGGAGCATCAAACATGGGACATTGAAAGGTGGAAAAAAGTTTTATTCTCTGATGAGAAAAAATGTAACCTTGACGGTCCAGATGGCTTCCAATGTTACTGGCATGAGAAGGAGAGGGGCACAGTGGAGAGGGGTCCATCATGGTCTGGGGTGCTTTTTCATTCAATGGAACACTGGAGCTTCAGGAATTGCAGGGTCGTCAAACTGTGGATGTGCAGATGTTGCAGCAGGCATTCCTCATGACTGAGGGCCCTCGGATAAGTGGAAGAAGATGGATGGATGGATATATATCAACTGCTTTGAACTTCAGCAGTTAGCTTGACTTGCTAGCAGGTATCAACACTTGTAACTAGTTTATTTCAAGGAATCTGTACCTCCCAGTTAAAGTTGGGGGATTCAGCAAGCAGTGCTGATCTTGTGTTCATGGAGTGAAGTCAGGAAAGCACCAACATTTTCTTCATTTTCTTCTTCACTTTCTTCAACAGCTCCTGCCATATACACCCTTCCCAGTCAAAAAAGAAGTGTGTGTTCCACAGTGTTTACATGCGTTGTTGGAGACTGCTGCGACGCAAGAGTCTCCATCCGCGCATGTAACACACACACATACACACACACACACTGGACAGGCGAGAACGTGTAGTGATACATACGGAGATATTACTCTTTTGAATGCATATTGTTTTGAGAAGCCAAACTCTTTACTTAAGTATCCTCACCGAAATCCGACCAGAACTCCCCTAACGGAACAAAGTGGGGGGTAAGTCGCTGTTGATACACTACACTACTGATGGGGATGTCATACAACTTCAAGTCAAAAAATCTGAACTATCCTGTTAACATTTGTATTTGGATCTCATCAGATTGAAATGTCAACTGAGTCTTTGGTATTTTTGGTCCTACAGAGTCCAAGTCATGACCTGGTCTGGGCCAAGATGAAAGGTTTCGGCTACTGGCCCGCCAAAGTCCTGCAGAGAGAAGACAACCAGGTGGACGTGCGCTTTTTTGGCCACCAGCACCAGAGGTTTGCATGTCTTTGCTTGTTTTTAACACTGCACACTAGGGTTGTGAACGATAAACCGATGCGACCGGATATCTGGTTTGACAAGCGAGAGATGCGGCTGCATTGGTAGCAGCCTCATGGATCAATGAGAATCAGCCATAAATTCTTAAATTAATCGATTGTAAAGACATGCACCAGGTATGGCAAGACTAGCAACCGGTTGACAGCGAGAGCTGAGTGATTGTCACACATGCTCTGTAGCTTATCATGGCCGAAGATGAGAACACATCAGCAAAACAGACATACATTCTGATTTATCTTATTTATTATATATAGTGTAAAACTAACATGAACAACATCCAATTAAAAGCACTAAATGAATGCAGACCCACCATCCACCAGTATGAGCCTGGAGTTTGTTTTTCAGAGGGGGTGTGCACCACAAATGTGTCATCCAATCTTACCTTTTATGCATTCCCACATAGTATCAGCATTTGGGACCAAATATGAGGTGAAAGAAAAACAGGAAAGATACAGTATATAGGGTTTCACCCAGGATTTTATGAAGCTGCGGTGGTGGGCTACATAGGAGGGTGGAATGCCGCCGCTGTGTTGTGCGTCTTCCTTTTTTTTTTTTTTTTTATTTTTTATTATGCCAAATGACAATTTTTATGCCGCATTTATTATTTATTTAATTTTTTTCAACAGCCAGCAGAACAAGAACTGAGAACATTGCAAAACTGTTAATTTATTGGCAAAGTTGCAGAGAGCCACTGCACTCATTTGCACTCATGTGCTCATTTTGTCATTAAATACCGGTGTCATGTTTGGGTAGCTCTTAAAGCTGGACACACTACAGGAACATGTGCTTTACAACTTCGACACACAACTACTGTTTTGAAGACAAGCCATAAGTATTATAATGATAACAAGAGAGCAACATTGTTAACCCTTTAGGCGCCGGAGTTTTTTTTCCGTTTTTACATTACTATTTCAAAAGGTTGTAGCTGGAAAATGGTTAGCGATAAAGGCACACGGTAAATTGGAAAAATCATCAGTATGACCCAACGTTTGTGATGGGAATAAGGTCACCCATCTAATGTGCATATCATGACATCACCAGGCTCAGAATTTGTCAGATCCCTGTCTTCTCGATACCGGCTCATCAAAATGTCTGATCCACTTGTGATATTCTTCCTCATCTCTTCTCATCCTCATTTACAGCGGGATCTTGAACACCATTGCTGCCTGCACCGCTATTATCACTGCTCTTATTACATAGAAAGATAGATATAACATATCTGGCTATCTATTATGCATGTGAATATTCTCATTCATCCAGGTCATTGTATTCTCAGGTCATATCTATTTGTAGTGTATTTTTTGCTGAGGAGTTTCCTGCGGATAGTACCGTGTATGCCGCTATTTCCAAGTTTTTTTAAATTTTTTTTAACGTTCCCTCTACCCCCCCTCACAATTAGCGGTGTTTTGACAACCCACCACGTCTGCTCCTGCTACACTGAAAACACTCTAGCAAAGCATCGGCTCAAGTATGCTGCGTGTGGAGTTAGCATGTACCCCATGGACGTGATAGCCACTCGTCGCTCGCCCCTGGGACCAAAATGAGCTAGCGAACTGCCGCCAGAGAGGCAATGAGACACAGGCAAAATGTGTAAACAAAGATGCCAGAAAGTTGAATGAGATTCAAAAGTGAGTGATCACACATGCCGGCATAGATAGACCTTAGCCTGTGACAAGGTATCGTCAATTGACCAAAGCATTTTGACTATTTTTCATTCTCTTGATGATAAACAAAGTGAACGTCAGCACAAGTCCGGTCACGTACTTACAGTATATGCGCAAGTACAAACACGGGAGACAGGCTATTCCGGTGCATGCTTATCAAAACAAGCCCAGTGAAACATTTTTTTGTTTCAAACTAATTGTGGTCAATATGTGCGTAAATAATAATCTATATACAGTATATATCTATATATTCCCTCTCTTCATCACCGTTCACCTTTCGTGGACTTGCTGTTTCACAGGGGTTTGTTTATTTGTTTTAACAGCATATGAACGCGCATTGTGTTCTGCATCTTGATTGGCTCAGGGAGAACCCGGGCATTGTCTTCTGCGTCTCGATTGGCTGTAGACCATTGTCAATCAATCTCCTTCGTGCTGAACCGCCATGTTTCCAGTTGTCTGATCGCAAGCAAACAGCTTGCAGAGACTCTGAACCATCTGTTTGCACGTTTCCTCCCTGACAAAACCCACAATGACGAGGTAACGCTCTGCACCCAAAAGGCAGAGGAAGATGCTAACCATCGCACAAAAAGGTTGAACTTGTGAACATGCTGAATGGGCGTAAATGAATCTTCGGTTGGAGGAGGACGAGGATACAGCGAAAATATGTTTTAACAACGATACAAAAACGCTTGAGCGGAGCGGCGGCAGGACAAAGAGGCACTGTCAAAGGAGTGAAATACACGTGAATCACTTAATACGCCCGGCCCACATGGGCGTTGAAGTCTCCCAGTAGAACTACAGAGCACCCCTCTGGTGGGCTCCAGAAAAGCTGGGTACTCTGAACTGCCGTTTGGTGCATACGCACAAACGACAGTCAGGACCCTTTCCCCTGTAGGGAAATGACCGTCCCGCTCACTGGGGAAGACGCCAACACGGAGGCACCAAGCCGGGGGGCTACAGCAACAAATGTAACCGTAAATTTGCATCGTACCGTTTGTACATTGTATAAAGTAGTATTGATTTTTCTGTTTTTTTTTACCACACAGAGATTTTAAAGTGTTTTGTGTTAACATTTTTGGGTGTCTGGAAAGGATTAATAGGATTTCCATTGTTTCCTATGAGAAAAATTGCTTCAGTTTTATTGGTTTTAGACGAACATTTTGGAACGGATTACTTACAAAACCCGAGATTCCACTGTATTTAAATTCCTCTAAACAAACCATCCCATAGTGAAAGTGTCTCTTGACAGTGGACTTGTCTCTGTGGTCTTCAGGGCGTGGATCCCTTCAGACAACATCCAGGACATCAAGGTGAGCGTGCAGCAGCTGCAGGTCAAACGCAGCGGCGGCTGGAAGAAGGCTTGCGAGGAGCTGGAAGTCTACCAGCGCTTCCTGAAGGAGGGACGCTTCTGGAAAACCAAGCTGGAGGACGGCGGCCAGCAGAGCCAGCGGAAGGCGTCGCAGGATGAGAGCGACAATTGCGGGAGGACGGAGCAGCCGGAGCGGAACGACGAGGCAGAGTCCAGCATCTCGTCCACCAGCAATGAGCAAGTCCGACAGGTCAGTGGGGACGCTTAAAATATTTATTTAGTGAAGAAACGGTATCATGTGATATATAGACATTACAACATTGGTTGTAACCAGTTGCTGTGAGTAAATCTACAGTATGTGTTGAGCATCCTACATGAACCAGGACAACCACATGTTGTCTCCCCCCAGATGAAAGGCAGCCAGGAGCCAAAAGCCAAGAAAAGTCGTCGAGCTCAACAGTTGGAGCTCAAAGAAGAAGCCAGCGTATGTTTGCTTCTTGAGATCTAGCCAATAATAATAATCAATATTGATCGATGATCTCGTTTGAATGATTCTATTAGCACATTAGCATAGCATTTCTCTGACCCTCCTCCTCCATCAGGACCCAGAACCCGAGATGGAGGCGGTTAGCTCCAGTCAGGAGATCCCCGTGTCATCGGCGCCACTGCAGCCCGAGAAGTTGTCGGTGTCCACGCAGACCAAGAAGGCCAGCGGGGGGTCGCCTCGCACGCTGCACCGCGGCACGCAGACCGCCTCCGACGGCGCCTGCCAGAACATGTGCCACGAGAAGTACACTAAGGTCTTCAGCGATGTCAAGGAGATGATGAAGGCCGACAACAAGAGGGAGACGGAGCGAGTGGTCCGAGAAGCTCTAGAGAAGGTGACTCTTCGGCGATGTCATGTTGTTCATGTTTTTTTCATCAAACTTTAGAAACAAGTGCATACACAAGCTAGTGGACAATAAAACCTTCATGAATGATCAAACACTGGAAGCTGGAACACCAGGAATAACATTTTTCTTGTGTTGGTAAAGCTGCGTGCAGAGATGGAGGAGGAGAAGCGGCAGGCGGTGAGCAAGGCGGTAGGCGGGGCCCAGGCGGAGATGGACAGGAAGTGCAAGCAGGTGAAGGACAAGTGCAAAGAGGAGCTGGTGGAGGAGGTCAAGAAGCTCGTGAGCCAACACAAACAACTCATCTCGCAGACCAAGAAGAAACAGTGGGTGAGTACAAAGTGTCCTCCACCCCTTTCACTGCCCTCTCCCCATTGCATTTACACGTGTGTGTGTGTGTGTGTGTGTGTGTGTGCGTGCGCGCACGCTCGTATGTCAGTGTTACAACTGCGAGGAGGAGGCCATGTACCACTGCTGCTGGAACACCTCCTACTGCTCCATCAAGTGTCAGCAGGAGCACTGGCATGCTGACCACAAACGCACCTGTCGCAGGAAGAGATGAACTGGCCCACCCACTCCTCACCCTCTCAGCCCACCATTGGCTCTTGGCCCCTTCCCGTCCTGTTGTCAGTCTGTGTCTGCAACACACTGGCAACACACTGGCGTTCCTTTGTGGCTCCCACTTTTTAAACATGTTAATATTTTTTTATTTAACGTAATTTTTCCCGGCTATATCTTTTTTTTTATTATTTTTTATTTTTTATGTAGTTTCTGTCCCAATTTCTTTCCTCAAGTGTTTGTCTCACAGAATGCTATTTAAGTGTGCAGTTTTTAATTATTATTTTTAACATTTCACGCAGCGGTAAAACACACAAAATGTGGGGGAAAAAAGACAATTCGTGGCTGACACAGGCAGCAGCACCTTTTAAAATATCTTTAAATCTGATCATTTATTGGGGACAGGGTCGCTAAGCAAATCTTTGATTCTATTATTAATATTTGACTTTATTGTGCACATTGTTGTTAGCGTGCACAACATTGATACAAGGCCTAACAATGATTTTCTAATGACTTTTGAATTGTTATATGGCTCCATTGTAACACTAAGATAATCATGTTTTTTAAAGGTAAACCAAATGACAACTCTCTTGTTGTTCGTCCATGGCGTCACCAGGTGGCGCCCTAAACCTCTTCAGCCTTTTTTTTCTCCTCTGTGATGAAGACCGACTGAATGGAGGACAATGACACATGTATATTTTTTAAACGTCGTTACAGCAACTTCTGTAATAGTGGCCACACTATTAACTTAAAAGTCTGCTTTTGCTTTTGCTCATCTTAGCTTCCTGGAAGAGGAGTTGTCAACTTTTTTTAAAATCAGACTTTGAGGACTGTAACTGTCCACTACGGCGTTTCGTGTCTTCATGGCGGTTGCACTACATGTAAATAAAGTGTCCTGCGTCACGTATGTACTTTGTAAATGACTTCACACGTGCTTCATATCGGCCTCTCCTGTTGCCATGACGACCTGCTGCTCTCCTCTTGGTTTCATGTCTCCACTTTGAACTTTCTCTGATGAGGACTCTGTCCTCTTCCACCCGTGTCATTCCAGTGTGCACGTGCATGAGTAAGACGGCGCCTTTCTCGCATTCTGGCCTTTTTTGTTTGTCTGAAGACTTATGCAATATGAGCGCCATTTTTTTTTTAGTATGGTGAAGCAGAATGGATCATTTTGCAAAATAAGACTTTGAACTGCCTTTGTAGCTCATAATGAACTCAAAAGTTACTCATCACATATTCTGTCCAAACCTTGTTGTTGCTCTAGCTAGCAATATGTATATAATCTATTCTATGTGCTAACATGGAGGAAATAAATGTATCAACAAGTCTCACTTTTGGCTTGAATTCTGTTTTACAGGAGGTGTGACGTAAACATGAAAATGATTATCGACTTAGGGTGAATGAGTGGAAGCCTATTTTTGCCACGGAAAGAAAAAAAATACCCCAATGGTAAGTCCTAATTATGAGAGAAGTCACAATTATGAGATTCAAACTGCGCATGTGCTAAGCACCATGTGACGAAGGCTCTGGTGAAGAAGGTCGCACGTGCAGTTTGTATGCCATAATTTCGACTTCTCATAATTGACTTTTTATTAAATCTCAAACCCTTGAGATATTTTTTCTTTTAGTGGCAGAAACGGGATTCCATATAATTATGAGATAAAATTGAAATTATGAGATAAAACGTCAAAATTGTGATATACTGTACAAACTGCACATGTGCTGAGTGCCGTGTGACGAAGGCGACAGTGAAGGTGGTACATGGACAGTTTGTATAATTATAATTTCCACTTTTTAGCTCATAATTATGATTTATCACTGGGATTTTTTTTCAGTGGCGGAAACAGGCTTCCATATGATTCGGATGTGTTTTCTGCGGGAAAAAAGGGCCTATATTTGGATATTTTTGGAGCAGTCAGCGAATTTCGTAGGGATCCACTGTATTCTCATAAAATGTATTTTTTTAAAGCAACCCCCCCCCGCAAATAACAAGCATGAAACATTTAAGGCAACAAGTTTGATTTTTATTGTCAAAACAGACATGAAATGTCGAAAAAGACAATTTATTTAAAAACGAACAAAAACTGTGAGCAAAGTGCTTTTTCTTTTTCCAAAATATATTTTTGTTGAAATGAGAACATTCGCAACCTCTAAGGACCTCAAAAGGTCGTACACCTGACACGATTTAGAAGTTGCACTTTTGCCAGCAGGAGGCGCTTGAACATTTGTATTATTCTTTTTGATTTGGACGAGTTGTCATTCCTGCAGCGACCACTAGAGGTCAGCAAGTGACAAAGTAGAAAAAAGGAGAAAGGCCTTAGGAGGATTGAGTGTAAACTAAAATGACATACACTCCTGATCAAACTCTTAAGACCATTTGAAAAATTGCTAGAATTTGCATTTTGTACATTTGGATCTTTATGAGGTTTTAAATAGAGCTACAATATGCAAAAACAACAAGCTTTGAAAAAGTAATATATTGAAAACAACAATTAAACTGAAATTGGCTGTTTATAAACTGATCAAAGGTTTAAGACCAGCACTCAAAAAATATTAAAAAAACTTTCCAAACCAGAACAACATTTTTTCTTAGTAGGACTCAGTAATGAGTAGCTCCACCGTTCTTGTTAATCAATTGAAAAATTGCTTTGGGCATGCTTGATGCGAGTGTTTCCAGGAGGCTAGTGGGAACATTGCTCCAAGTGGTGAAGATGGCTTGAAGAAGGGCATCAACTGTCTGGAACTGATGGCCATTTTTATAAACTTCCCTTGCCATCCATCCCCAATTGTTCTCTATGGGATTTAAATGAGGGGAACATGCAGGATGGTCCAAAAGAGTGATTTTATTCTCCCTGAAGAAGTCCTTTGTGAACTGCAGCGTTGTCCTGTTGAAAAACCCAGCTGTTACCACACAGACGAGGGCCCTCAGTCATGAGGGATGCCCGCTGCAACATCTACACGTAAGCACCCACCGTTTGACGACCCTGCACCACCTGAAGCTCCAGTGTTCTACTGAATGAAAAAGCACCCCAGACCATGATGGACCCCCCTCCAGTGTGCCGGGTAGAAAACCTCTCAGGTGGGATCTCCTTGTCATGCCAGTAACGTTGGAAGCCATCTGGACCGTCAAGGTTACATTTTTTCTTATCAGAGAATAAATCTTTTGTCCACCTTTCAATGTCCCATGATTGATGCTCCCTGGCAAAGTTTAAACGGGCAGTTTTGTGGCGTTGAAGGAGACGAGGTCTTTGAACTTGTTTTTTTAAACCCTTTTCCCGCAGATGCCGTCTGATGGTTATCACGCTGCAGTCGGCACCAGTAAGGGCCTTAATGTGGGTCGAAGACCGCCCTGTGTCTTGATTGATAGTCAATCGGATCCTCCGGCTCAGCGCAGGTGTGATTTTTCTGGGTCTACCACTTGACTTTTTTGTTCCATAATGCTCAGGATCATTCCAAAAATGTAGAATGACTGTCTTACTGCTCCCAACCTCAGCAGCAATGGCATGCTGTGAGAGGCCTTGCTTATGCAGCTCCACAATCCGACCACGTTCAAAAAGAGAAAACTTCTTAGCTTTAGCCATCAGGAGGACAGGAATGCCTAACAGAAAATGAAAATTTTGATAGCCTGAATTTTATAGCCTGTGGTCTTAAACTTTTGATCAGCTGATAAACAACCTATTTCATTTTTTGTTGTTGTTTTGTTTAAATTACAAGTTCCAAATGGTTTTTGTCTCACTCCCCATTCTTGTTTTTACATATTGTAGCTCTACTTAAAACCTCATTAAGATTCAAATGTGCAAAATGCAAATCCTAGCCATTTTTCAACTGGTCTTAAGATTTTGATCAGGTCTGTATTTTCCATTATAAACGCCTGACTGTTTTTTTTGTTGGTTTTTTTTGTTCCTTGAAACATTGTTGAAAGTGTCGTGGCTGACTTGTAAAAGAGACAAAATAAATTAAATGACTTGTGGTTTTTATACATACTTACATGACATGAAGAAGGCTGCGGCTGGTTAGTTATGCAAATGAGCTAAGGTGTATCAGGTAAAAAAAATAAAGTAAGCAAAGGACTCATATCAAAACATCTTCCTGTTGTGGAGCTACAAAATGTGTGTGTGTGTGTCTGTGTGTGTGTGTGTGTAAAACAGCAGACAGCTTGTGGAGCTGAGTTTAAGCAGAAATGACAAAAAATCATTGGGGACGTTTAAACGTTAGAATCGTCAACTTGCTGTCATGTTTTTGGTAAGCAAAGTGGCCTCAAAGTGCAAAAGGAAACCAGCAGTCAGCCCGTCAAGATTCCATTCAGGGCTTCCAATCAGCCCACACCCCCCCCCCCCCCCTTTTTTTTTTTTTTTTTTTTTTTTTTTTAACAACATCCTTACACTGTCTGCTTCTTCCCAAAAAACATCCACAGTCCTTCCGCTTCCAATCCAGCCCCCCTACATGTTGTAGGCCACGTAGATGGGGTCCAACTGGTCGGCCAGGAAGCCGTCGCGCAGGTGCATGCGCTGCTTCTCGCCGCGGGAGTTGATGGGGATGACGCCGATGTCCACCACCACCACCACGCCCACGATCAGGTAGTGCTCCTCCAGGACCACGTTGGTCACTAGCGGCACCAGGTCCAGAGCCTCATGCTCGGAGCCGTCCAGCTCCACCACCACCACTAGCAGGTTGGTCCACGTGAACACCGCGCTGCAACACAGACACGCTGGCTAGTTAGTATGCACAACATCCACTTGACTGTTTTTCTGATGTTACACATTGAATCAGTAAAGTATTCCATGTGAGACGCAGCCTTGATGTCCAAGCTCTGGGCATGTCTGCCAACGTTTGCATTTGAAAGTAAAAGATTTTTTTGCAGAAAATAAGGGAAGTTTCATCCTGGGGTATTGTTACTTGTACGGCGAATACTGGAGTCGTATGAATTGGTTTTGTCAAACATTTTCGCTACAATTTTGCCTCGGTTTTTGCAAAATATTGCAAGTAACAAACTAGTTTGTTTGCCATGTACTTTATCATTTTGCGTAATCGAGTGCCCAAACAAAGCACCCTAAGTGTTGCTGACTCATGGTTCCCCTCTAGTGTGCGCAATCATGTCATGCCGCGTCTCACCACTCAGTGATGCTCTTGTGCGTCCTGATGACGGAGGTCTCGATGTCGATGGGGTGGTACCTCATCCCCCTGAGCTCCATGGCCTCCTCTAAGGCGCCCACCACGTACAGAGCATCGTGACGCTCTGAACACAAGCAGGAAGTCATTTTAACTGCTCAACAAAATAAAGACAATAAAGTCATTCCCGACCTCCGCTGGCATCGGTGAGCTCGGTCCTGCGTAGGAAGCCCAGGTATCCCGTTCGAGCCCACACGGTTTGCGTGTCTCCAAAGCTAAGGCGGGAGTTGAAGTGGTCTGAATGCAGCGCCTCGTCGCCGTAGACGCTGAAGTAGCCGCTGGCGTTGTGTCCACTCTGCACCCAAATCTATGCACGCGATTCATGTTTCACGTTCAACACACACGTAGTCCTACAGCATGGCTGATGTATGAGACTTACCTCTCCCAGGTGGGACTCTCCCATTGGTCCCTTGGTCTCCGGGTTGGCGATGATGATGCGAACACCAGGAAGGATCTATTTACGGAAACTAGTTAATTGTTCATACTTCCTTTGTGAGAACAACACACTCACCTTGCCAGACTCCATCAGGGGCAGACTGTGAGGTGACCCCCGTTCTACGAGCCGCACCCTGAAACAACAACAAGTCACAACCTCTCACTTAGCAAACGTTAGCATGTGTGTGTTAGCTCACCTGTCGTGACGTAACGCTCTCATGTCAACAAAGACAGTCGTCGGGTCGGGACCAGACGTTCCCTGAGGAACACCAACAGGATTAAACGCACATAAAAACTTGCGCTTGTTGTTTTGTGTTTATCGCACCCCTGCTGACAACTCTTTGACAAGCAAACATGTTTTTAAGAGCAGCTCAGTGGTGGCAGTGATGATATCATCGTGGTGTCATGGAGGTGACTCCTCCCCTCGCTCCTCCGCCATTAAACTGTGCTGTAGTCACTAAGCCCCGCCCACCAGGAAGTAGAAACCCTGCCCACAAAACGGCACCTTTTTTTTACTACTTGATGACTTGAAGACTTCGTGTGTATTCTGCGAAGCGAGTTTAGTGGGTTAGCAAGCTGTGTTGAGTGGAAAGCCGGACTTGCGCGTTCAGCGAAGGTAGCTCCCTTTTAAAGCAGCTGTATCGCCGTAGTAACTTCGGCCAAACTTATAACCAGGTTATGTCCTGGCTTCCATCTTAAAATCGTCCATAAAAGTTTCACTGTTTAACTAATTCATAGACGCTGTCACCATTTACTGACAATTTACAAGGTTCCGGAGGGGACATGGAGAAAAAAAATAGAAAAAAGAGCATTCCCTGATGATGTTACCCATATATAAGAAAGATAGGTTTGCTGCCGAGGGAATACGGTAGGTAAGCTCACATGAGCACCAGGAATAAAATGCAACATGAAATATTAATAATTAGGCCAACATTAGCAGACGGAAACGTCACAGCAGTCCTTGCATGAACGCACATCAACACTGCCATCTAGTGGCCACAATGAGATACAACAAGAAGACATACAGTATTCAGCAGAAGTAGAATAATATGACGTCAAACGACCTCTTTCACGTGAACGTGAACTTAACACAAAGCCGAAACCCGGATTTGACAAAGTAAGTTGATAACCACCATTGCAGTACCGTTAAACGTTGTTTGGGGAATTTAGGTTTTGTTGAGCTGCATCTTGAGCACAAGGCCTGGTTTGGTTGAGCCACTTTCGCAGAATACCCCCCTTAATAGTCTGCTTAGATGTTGGTGGCCGGGGTTCGAGATGGGAGAGGGGCGGAGTTTGATGGTAAATCCCTACCTGATTGGCCGACTGTCCCAGCCTGTGTAGCTGCAGCAGCACAGAGAGGAGGAGCAAGGAGGAATGAGACATGTTGCCGTGGTTACACACTAAACGAGGAAGGACGAGGTTTTGTTGTCATGGTTACCGATGAGGAAGGCGGTTGCTTGGACATTAGTGTTGCCATGGTTACAGGTGGGATATGACATCAGGGTTACAGATTCAAGACTAGAAAAGTAGGCGGAGACAGGTTTTGCTGCCATGGTTACAGATGATGAAGTAGGTGGGGCCAAGTGTGATTAAGTTGTCATGGTAACAGAAACAATACACGAAAAGGGGAGGAGTGATGATGAAAGGGCCGGAGACAAATGTCAGCTAAGTCGTCATAGTGACAGGAGATGTTGTCATGATTACTGACATAAAGAAGGCGGGGCCAAGCATGAAATGAATGTCAATGGAAAAGGATCACATGACACTTTAAACTTCCTGTGCACTGGCATATAAATATGTCATGTGATCCAAAGGTCAAAGGTGGTACCTGCAGGCAGACAGCCAGGTTGACTCTGCAGCCAAAGGACGTGCTGACGGCTCGGGGGTGGAGCCCCAGGTCCTTGAAGAGTTTGGAAAAAGACTGCGTCAAGGCGATCCTGGGTCGTTCCTCAGCGACCACCACGCAGGTCCTCACGCGGGACAAGTCCAAGCCCCGAGACTTGGAGAGAGAGGACAAGGCGAGGTGTTGATGGCGGTCTAGGTGAGGCGTGGAAAGGGGGGTATAGTCTTTACCTTGAGGGCGTCGGTCTGCAGGCCCAGACCTTTGGTGCACAGCTCCATGACGCTGTACGAGCAGAACGTGTCTCGCACTTTGTGATGACTGACAGCCCACAGCCACAAGGACGGGTTGACCTCCAGCTCAGACGGCGGGATCAGGATGGACTGATGGCCCGAGTACACACTGTGCACACACGCACACACACATTACTTTGTGATACAATGAGACACACAAGATTCTATCGCTAACACACCTGCAAAGGCACCAGAGGACGAAGCCCAGGCCGCAGTACGGATCGAGGCAGATGGCCACCTCTCTGGATGGGTACAGCTCACACTGAAGCTTGATGGATCGACAGAAGGCACTGGTAGCTGTGTGAGACATCTACACACACATACACACATATACACGTTATAAAGAGTCACATGTTAGCATCTTTTGGTTCGTTTACGTGTATGAGTGTCACATGTTAACATATTTATATTTTTGGTACAAAGTAACTGTAAGTGTCCATGCGGAGTGTGTATTATGTGTGTTTACTTTGACTCCAGCGAGCATGCCAGTGGTGGACACACTAAAGTCCAGGTATGCTAGCATGTCAGGGTTGGAGGGTTTAAACAGCACAGGAGCTTTCTTCTTTGGCAAATCGTCTAAAAAAAAACAAAACAACAAAAAAAGATAACATAAAGGGGGGGATACTGCAAAGCAAGTTTAGCGTGTTATCGAGATGTGTTGAGTGTAAAGCCAGTCTTGCGTGTTCAACGAATGTAGCTCTCTTTTAAAGCAGCTATATCACCATGGTAACTTAGGCTATACTCATAACCTGGTCCCAACCAGTGTATGTCCAGACTTTCACCTTAAAAGCGGCTATGAAAGCACTGCTGTCCATGTGTAACTCATTCGGAGATGGTGTCACCATTTATTGAGAACCCGGTGGACGCGGGAGCAAGAACAATTCGGGCAGCACTACAACGGGAATGGGTACTTTGGACATCACACTGATCCACTGGCATTCCTTGATGAAATTCACCATACGAGATATAGATTTTCAGCTGAGAGAATACACTACATTTGCTCACTTTTTGAGCCATGCATCAGGAATAACATGCAATATGAAATTAACTCAGCCAATGTTTGCAGACGTATATGTCACAGCAGTCCTTGCTTCTTTTATTACAGTATTTGCTGGAGGAATAAGCGCTCTGCGGCATCAATCAACTGCAACAAAACACTTCTTTATTCTAACAAAAAGGAAAAAAGTCGTCACAAAATAAATCAACACTGCCATCTAGTGGTCACAACGAGATACAGCATTTTATAATTTAGAGCAGTAAAGTATGACAATATAAACATATTTAAAAGATTAAAAAAGTTGTTGCTCCAATTTATGTTTTAAATGGATAAGTGTTAATATGTCAAAGTTGTGCAATGTTGAGCATTGATGAATGAAAAAACTAGTAGGGTATACTTGGTATAATAATTAGTGTTAACTTACGCATTTATACACTCAGCATTATTCTGCCAGCGGTCCTCCCTCGCTCTATTGGTGTTCTTTTTCAACGCCTCATAACGCGCCATAATAATCACTTGCTCATCTTGTGTAAAATACACTGGCTGGGATCGCTTCGCTTTTAAGCGGAAGTAGAATTATATGACATCAAACGCTCCCTTTTATGTGCACTGAGCACAAAGCCGTGAACTGGACTTGACAAAGTTAAGTTGCTAACCACCGATGCAGTACCATTTCACTTTGTTCAACTGAGGTTTTGTTGAACTGTCTCTTGAGTACAAAACCCAGGTTTGTTGAGCCACTTTCGCAGTACCCCCTAAGTCTGCATGTTGTTGTTTATTTCACACACTAGCATGTTTGCATGTACCTGTGTCCAGGACTGGCGGCCACGTGCGCACATCCACGGCAGCCGACGCTTCTTTTGACCTGAGCAGCTTGGAGATGACCTGTGTAGTCATCACGCACACTGAACGACTCACCTGTACAACAACACAATAATACAAAGTGATGTACTAACAGGTGAAGTGAACACTACGCACGAACATATCATCCAATGATGGAGTATCAGGTGTAGCAGGGCCGCTTCTTGCTATAGGCGAACTAGGTGAATGCCAAGGGCATCCAAGCCAACACAGGGCCCCAAAGCTGCATGTTCAGAGAATGAAAATGTCCTGTCTTTGTCTGTAGCTATTTCATGTGTTTATTACATCCCATATATGGTTTTTCCTGCTGCACCTACAAAGCTAGAAATATCCATCCATCCATCCATTTTCTATACCGCTTCATCCTCATTAGGGTCGCGGGGGCATGCTGGAGCCTATCCCAGCTGACTTCGGGCGACAGGCGGGGTACACCCTGGACTGGTCGCCAGCCAATCGCAGGCTAGAAATATAAATATATAAAATTTTATTTTTAAGTCTCAATTACTCATGTTTTTTTCCACTATTTGTGGGTGGTCTCGGTACTTAACCGCAGCAAATAATGGATATCTACTGTACTACCACATAAGTTCTATAACAGGGGTGTCCTATGTTTTTCCACAAAGATTTGCATACTGAAAAATTCTAAGGATGCGGGGGCCACATTGATATTTTCCAATTTGTGAACCAAACCATGTAGACATGCTAAGAAATTGTATATATATAAAAAAAAAAAAAAACTTTTTCTCCTTACACTTATTTATTTTTTCCAGTTTTGCATTTGTTTTTTTTCTTCTCGTAATTTTTTTCCCTTCATATTGTGACTTTATTCCCATGATAGTTTGACTTTATTCTAGTAATATTATTAACTTTTTACCCACCAAGTTTTCAAAAAATTGCAACTTTGTTTTGCTGCTTTCTCATAATATTAAGACTTTCAATTTAATAACTTTTCCCCCTCATATTGTGACTTTATTCTTGTAAAATGAGATCTTTTTTTTTCTGGTAAGAGAGAAACTTTTTTTTCTTAATATTATGACCTTATTCTAATATTTTGACATTATTCTGATAAAATGATGACTTTTTTTCTTGTAAGATTATAACTTTTTTCTTTTAATATTATGACTACTCTCAACTTTCTTCTTGTCAAATTATGTTTCTTTCTTATTCGATTACATGATTTTCTTCTCCTTATATTTCAACTTTATTCTTATAAAATTACGACATTTTTCTCTTAAAATTATGATTTTACTCTTTAATATTTTGACTTTCTCGTAAAATTATGACTTTTCTTTCTCGTAAGATTACAACTTTTTTGTCTTAATATTGTGACTTTATACTCCTAATATTTCTACTTTATTTTCATCAAATTACTACTCCTTTTTTTTCCCATTTTTGCTTTTTCTTTTATTTGTATTTTTAGAATGTGCCAAAGGCTAAAAAAAAAAAAAAAAAAAAAAAGCCACAATCCGCAAATGGCCCCCAGCCACACTTTGGGCACACCTGTTCTATAGTGTGTATAAAACTACTAGTTAGACTATATAATAAATGTGGTCATGTATTGACCTCCACAATCATCTTGACAGTAGGCAGCGTGGTGGAGATATTCTGAGGGTGAGGAGGTCGTACTGTGACAGGCACACAGCCAGCATACAAGCAGCCGTAAAAAGCCACGATAAGGTCGATACCTGCAGGAGGATGAAGACGAAAACAGCAACAATTCACCAAAAAAACAAGGTATCATGTCTTCTGGAAAAAAGCTCAGTGTGCATGTGAGGAAGAAGCTGCCGTGCGTGTGTGTGTGCACGTACCTGGAGGGTAGACCAGTGCAACGTGATCTCCGTCCTGCAGGTGTCCTCGTTCAGCCAACATTGCAGCTATCTTCTCTGCTCGCTTGTGGAGTTGCACACATGTCACTGAGCTGGCCGTCGTACCCTACACATGACACACACACTCATTCATAGTCACGGAAATGTAGCATTTCCCTCCTCCATCGTGTGTACTCACCCTCGAGTTGAGCAGCGTGTAGAGGATGTGCTCCGGCGTGCTCTGTGCTCGCCATTGTAAAACCTCAGACAGGAAGAGGAACTGCAACACAACAACACAAACACTGAGACACACTGTCGAATGTGTGTTTACCAGTGAACAATTAATTGTGTGGTATTTGATTGAGGCAAAATGCAAGTGCACTATTTGGTTGCAAACAGCAGGGGCGCTGCTGATTCACTATCAAATAGTTTGTTGTCCAAATAAAGTTAGCTTAGACTCTAATATAACAAAACCAGTTGTTGCTCATGTTCCCTTCCTGACCAGTAGGTGGCAGTGATGAGTACTACACAGTGGATGACAACTGTCAAAAAAAGCTGCATGGTGGACATGGACCTGATGATTGGTGGATCATAAACAGGAAGGACACATTGGAGGATGAGAATGATAATGCAGATTAACAGCATGCATACATACACACACACACCTTCCTTGCCTGGTCATTGTCTTCAACCTGAGTCAAATCTCTCCCGCTGGCCTGAGCAATCCTCTTTCCAGACACCAGATTCCCCACCATCACAGAGGCAGGGCCAATCTCTGAGGAGGAGGAAGAGGACAATGAAGACAGTCCAAGTGTCTACAAGGTGGTGTTACATGATCCTCACCTGGTTGTTTCTGTCGAGGTTTGGGCAGGTTGGTGACACAGGTGTGAGGACACATGAGGACGTTGCAAGGGTGCAGCGCACCCTCCAGGAAGAGCTGCTTGGTCTCAGACAGGTGAATGCCCCCCAGCGGCGTCTTTGGCAGTGTGTTGGACGGAACCAGGGCCAAACAGTACACTCCCACTTGGTGGATACCGTCTATCGCCTGCATGACAAACACGTCTTAATGTGGATCCTTGTTACGGTTTAATTTATTTCGAACATGCATACAGTTTACATTTAAATGCTTCATGTTACAATTCACAATCCAATCATTTGTGGTCTGGATAGCTAAGGGTTTTCACTTCCTGTCCTGCCGTCTTTCTTGTTGTACTGTGAATGTCATTGAATGTAGATGGTTCCTAAGTGCAGTACTTCTTCTTGAGCAGGCCTTTGCCACATGGTATTCATGTCAAATGTCAAATGTTGTTGAATGTAATCCTTCCAACTGCATTGTTCTTACTTTGTGGGTTGTATCCTACATTTTCCTGCCATGGTGATGTGATCTTTAATATTTATCCAGATCGTTGATATCTTTGACAACAAGCACTCTTGCCTCTACTGGTCCTCCATTTAGCTTGATGTATATTTTGCCATTGATGCTCCAAGTACAGTGGTGCCTTGGTTAACGTCATTAATCCGTTCCAGAAGGTCTGACTCAAACCAAAAGGTACTGTAAACAAAGCAAATTTTCCCAAAGAAAATAATGGAAATCCAATTAATCCGTTCCAGACACCCAAATATATTAACACAAACTATATTTTAAACGATAATTATAGTTTTACATGCAGAAAATGATGCAAAAATAATTACAAATGACAAATCAATGGACAACTGAGCCTTTAACATCACATTCACCTAGTTCTGTTTGGAAATACCCCCCCACAAAACCATCAATTAACAAAATAAACACATAATTTTGCCGCAACCACAATTTGCAAAAATGTAAAAAAATAACTATTATAATACTATTATAATCAAAACAAAAAATAACAATGCTGGATTCACCAAACTTGAGCAGTGCTTTGCCATGCGCAATCGCAAGTATTTCTCAGAGGTTTGCTTACGCGAGCTGTACAATGTTGTTTCCAGGCATGTCAAGGCTTCACAACAGATACGTGTTTAGTTAGATAGATAGATAGATATCTGTAAAAATGTCATAATGAACTTAATCATTTAATCACAAAATAAAACAACCAAGGCAAGACATGAGCGATACGAAAAATAAGAAAATAGACTAAGAATAAATAAATACAGATAAGAACAAATAAATATCGGAATTGGAAAATTGAGAGTTAGACAATATCGGCATGTCGGATATCAGCAAAAAAGCCAATATTGTCCATCTCTAATAATGACGGGTGTGGTGTTGTTTCTGTCAGACAGTGGGATGCAAGTATCGATGGTGGATTTTAGGAAATTGGCAAACTGTTGCTTTGTTGAAGCAACATCCATTTTATCTGGTTCACTGTTCTGGACTGCCCTGGCTTTTGTCCTGGGTATAATTCGGAGCCCCATGAGGATCACATTGTTCATTTGTGCATTCTGATCCATTTCATCAATTGTATTTTTTATTTGGTCATGATATTTTCCTTTGCTTCTTTCTCTTCCTCAAGAGTGGTGCGCAAGGCAACATCATCATCCAGTGGTACCTTGATATTGCGTAGTGCTCCATTTTCCTCCATAGGGTTTTTAACCTCCTTACAAGCACCGAGCAAGGCAGCATCATCATCTTGTAGTAACTTGATATCATCTCGTAGTACCTCCATGTCCTTGTGCAGTGCTCTATTTTCCTCCTTAAGGTTTATGACTTCATCATGGATCTCCCAGAATCTCTTCTTCAGGCTGTTGTTCTGCCATTGTACATTTCCAATCTGTGTTAGCAGGCCTCTTACTTGTAGATTGCCTTACTTGTGCTACAGTTTCATCCAGTAGTGCTTTCATCTCCTCCTCAAGGCTAGTAGCTGTCAGCACTTGTAACTCGTTTATTTCAAATTATTAGTACCTCTCGCCTGTCTGAGTTCAAGTGAAGGGTGTCAGCAAGTTGTTCTGATCTTGTGTTCCCTGAAGTGTAGTCAGGAAAGCACCAAAATAGTTCAAAACTCTATTAAATCGACAGCAGACCTCTTGCTATGTGCATCCTTTCCAGTCACCAACAACAACAAAAAAATGCTGGCGGACATCAAGAGATAAGGTGTGTGTGTGCGTGTACCTGCAGGACTCGGCTCATCCACTGAAAGCTGTCCTCCTCTGTGGAATCAGGACGCTGCTCAGCAACCACCACAATCCTTTCATCATGGAGGACCTCGATGGAGAACACTGCTATCCTGTCACACACACACACACACACACACACACAACGTTTTACAAAGGTAAAAATCACCACATAGCCCTTTAAGCGCTAAAGTCACAAAACTGAGACAAAACTGCGACAACTGCAACATTGATGAATTTATTAAGCCATTTCTGCAAATATGGTGTCTCGTGTAGTTAATGTTTTACACCAGGAGATGGTGGACATCTGTAACTTCAATCCGAGCAACATTTTTAGGCTTTTCTATGTAAAGTTTATACGTTTATAGACTTTGAAGCCTCTTGTGCATGCGGTAGCTCGTCCGCTTGCCATGACAGTCCACACACAGCATACTTGAGCCGATGCATTGCTAAACCGTGTTCCGGGTAGTAGGAGGGGACGCGGTGTGGTCAAAACACCGCTAATAGTGAGGGAGTAACGGGAATGTAAAAAAATGCGGAAATAGCGGCATACGTGCAGTACCATCTGGAGTCCCATATTTTCATGTAGTACATGATGCTCGTGTTGCTCACCTTCCTCTGTAGACAAACTTCATGGGCTCCACAGCGAGTGCCGTGGCGACGATGTCGTCGGCGTTGTGGTGGCGCCTCCCCACCACCATCAGCCCTTCCAGCTTTCCCGCCACGTAGATGAGTCCGGAGGCGCTGATGAAGCCCAGCAGGCCTGTCCTTGTGAAGGGGAACTCGCTGACAGGAGCGCCGCTGTTGGTCACGGGAACGACCTGGAGTGTGAAAACACCATCATGGTCAGGATTGACTATTTCGATCTTCAGCAAGGAGGACCAGCGTTCCTACCTCAAAGCTGTTCTTGGTCATTCCTGTGAGGCCGTAGTAGGACGTCCCTGTGGCTGCTGTACACACGCACAGCTCACCGATCTCGTCTGTTTTGCATAACTGTGGAACGCCGTCCAACTTCACCACACACATCACAGCTGTGGAAGACCACGAGGGGGATGTTTTTTTTAATTCTGCTTGTAGATGTGTGGACATAACCTGACATTACGGTATATGGACAAATGTATTGGGACACTTTTACTCAATAAATGAAAGGTTGGCAAGATTTCTGTTGTTGTCCCAATACTTTGGCCATGTGCCATTTTGCTTAAGTTTCCCTCACAAAAGTCTGGGCTGTCCAAAATGTTTTCCACTGTGGGTCACATATTGACAAATTGATTTTAAAGAAGATATGCCACTTTATGCGCATACAGTAATCCCTCGTTTATTGTGGTTAATTGGTTCCAGACCCAACCACAATAAGTGAATTTCCACAAAGGAGAAGTCCTTATTTATACATCAAATATTTTCATAGTTGGAGCATAGAAAATCCATTTACGACTTTCTATGTTTTTTAATATTATTAGAGCGCTCTAGATATGAAATAACATACCTATAGTCGCCTTTACACTCATATTACCCAATACAGTAGGTATAATCAGAGGAAATAAGCCATTTAGGACATAAATAAGATTCATGCTCGTGTGTGTTTAATAAATGTCTTCTGTATGTGGGCAGGAAGTGACGTTGGGGATTCAGAGTTGAGTTTTAACTGGAGTAAGTACAGCCACAACAGCGGCCCGTGTTATTATTATGACAATGATGATATTATTTTTATTATTGTTATTATGTTATTATTGTGCCTGTTGTGAGATAATTCAAACCGGAAATAAACGCCTGTCGTTGGTGATGAAGTCAGGTGCATGTTACTAGTGACACCTAGTGGCAGTTCATCAACATATTGTATTGCCTTGAAATGTATTTGCATTTTTGTACATTTAGAACACGTTTATGCTTGATAATTCTTAATTTAGGCCAAGAATATGTAACATTTGCTTAAATATGCTTTTCTTTTTTTTAAACTAATAATAGGCCATAGTCAACCAGGAAACAGCGATCATTTATTCATTGTTTAAAAAACGCGTTTGAGTGAGGGAGCGATGTTCAAGCGATGTAGCGAGTGACGACTGTAGTACCTATCTTGCTAGGAAATAGCTGTACCATTTTAGCATTTTGCATATCACATTGAGATTTAGCACTTCAGCAGCCATCTACTGTTCCCATGTTATCACAATGTATCCATCCAGCTTGCTAGCATGCTAGCAGTAAGCATGCTAAATATGAGCATTGATAGCATTTCTATTTAAAAAAATAGTTTCAAAGGCAAAGCCCAAAAGTCACTAAGTTGGTCTCAAACGCTGGGCCAGAGGTTTGCAAACAGGTAGCAGGCCCGTTCAAAAATTCCACTGGAATTTTTCTAGTTCTCCTTACATTATTCCTTTTTGCAACTTTTGCAGTTATTTTGTTACCGGTAGTTTTCTTGTTGTATTGTCCTTTAAAAAAAAAGTTGCAGTCCACAATGGCCCCCAGGCTGCACATTGCACACTCCTGACAAAAGTGATGATGGTGTTTTATTGCTTTGTTGTGAAGACAGTAGAAAACAAATGAAGCAGACTTGCATCACCTCCAGGCATGACGTGGCCAACATCCTGCAGCGTGAGCACCGACAGTTTCTCCTCTGAGTCCACTTGGATCACGCCGTGACTCAGACCCTGCATGGACAAGACGCCACGGGCCGGGGGTGTGCTGCCCTCCTCCAGCGGCCTGCAGGATTAAATGAATGTTAGATGTGCTTGCTGATGTATACTTTTAAAGCACAACATTCTGGAAATGACTTTGTGAGACACTGAGGACAGTCTTTGATAAATCCAATATGTTCTAAAGTGAGGGCATTTTGTTCAAGAATGGAAATACCTTTATTGTGAAAGTTAAGAAAAAAGTACATGAGATGACTTGTTAGCAGACATCAAACTTTACGACTTGTTAGGTACTTTTAAGCTCGGTATGAAGTGTTCGGTTTATGATGTTTATGAGGTTTGAAGCTGCTTTACTAGCAAATAAAAGCACTTCATTACTGACACATGTAGCGAGGATGATGACGGAGGAGGAAGGTTCAGAATAACTCCGTGAAAAACTTTAGAATTGTACAAGTGTAGTAAGACATTAAATGTGTGTGTGACTAATTCATTAAATTAGGGGTGTCCAAAGTGCCTCCTGGGGGCCATATGCAGCACGCAGCTTATTTTTTTATCGACACTTTCTAAAAATGCAATTAAAGAAAAAAAACGTGCGTGTGTGTGTGTGTACCTTCTGATGGCAACTGTCAACGCCTCAGGGGAGCTGGCACAGGGACAGATGACCTCTGACTTCAAACCTTTGGTCTGGAACACGTTGAGAAAGGCGTCACATGACGAGATGGACCCTAAGACAGAGACAGAAGAATAGAGAGGAGGCAGGGCTTAATCAGGCACACCATGCTGCTGAGAGGTGAGGGATAAGAGTGGTGTTGGCTCTTACAAGGATTGGCGCCGTCAGCCACCACTAACATTCTCAGAGAGCTCAGGTTGATGTCACGCTGGTCCCGATGGGCCACCAGAGCCCAGTGCATGTCACGTGACTTCACGCACGCCACCTTGGCTGCACATGCACATCACATGACACACAAATCACATGTCATGTTACACGTCACGATTCACTTGCTCCTTGCTACATGTCACTCGTGTCACACGCCATTCAACATATGACACATTCAACGTATGTTATACTTTCATGGAAATGATGGAAGATCAATACATATCTGTGTAAATGAAATGAAATCAGTTAATGAATGTAGTATATTTCCTAGCAAAGCAGATCAAGACGTTTTGTTACCTTTGAACTGACACACTTTCTGGATCCAAGATAGAGGGTTGACTTTCATGAGGGCGTACGGAACACTGATGACATGCATCATGTTCATCACGCTCTGAAGGACACACATTTATCGATGTTAACGTACATTCTACACACAACTGTGTGTGTGCTATTCTCACAGTGAGGACAGCGTGCCAGAGTCCAACATCCTTCTTGAAGTCCAGAACATTGACGATGGTCTCAGCTGTATGAAGACAAACATTGTGTGAGCACCATGAGCACGAAGACAATCACGTGATGTTCGCGTTACCTTCTGTGTATGCACACGCTTGCGTGACGGCCTGACAATGAGTCAACATGGCGACACGTGTCACTGTCACGCCCAGGACGCCGCCATCTTTGCACGTCTTATACTGACACACACAAACATGAAATGAGTTGACATTTTCACACAGTTGTATGTCATACAACTTCATGTCAAAAAATCCGAACTATCCCTTTAAGTTTAACTGATAAAGCTAACACTCAGTAACCTCTGTTGATGAAATGTAACAATTTGTGTTGGTTTTAAGCAGAGCAGGAGAGGCTCCGCCAAGTCTAAATGAATCTTTGGTGGGAAAGATAAATGTCTTTTTGTGTGATCCCCTCTGCTGCTTCAGTTATTCACACTTAGCAGGAGTTCTCACTCGCACTACTCAGACAGTCTGCTAATATAAAAACAACCACTAGGTACACTTCTGTGTTTTTATGAACTTTTCTCAACAGTGCTCCTCAGGGTCACACTGCAGGTGTTTACAAATGTTTCATTCATTTATCTCTAGTAGAATAAAAAGGGCACTTAGTTTGTCCCTCGCGCCAGTGGCAGGACACAAAACAAAATGAGTCCAATCCAGGTCCTTGATGAATCCAAACAGTCAAGACGGACAAACTTAAGAGTGGAAGTCCATCACGTGTGTTACCTCAATGTATGCCGTTTCCTGGTTGGCGTCCTTGATGTGAGGGAACCAGTCTCGGGGGGGCTTGGATAGGTGTTTGGAGTCTGTGACGATCCAGTGCAGCTTGGGCCAGCCTGAACATGTGGAGACACAAATCAAACACACGCAGTGTGAAAACACAAACACTGATCACGTGCACTTCAGCAAGTAAGGAAGAAGGCAGGTTGTTAATGCACGCGAACAAACACCCGTGTGAGTTTAATGACTTGACAGCGTGGAGATCAATACACGCAACACTCCACCTCCAAAACACACACACCTGCACACAAACACAGTCAATGTAGCTACATTTGTTGGTGCATTACGGAGAGGGAGGCTAACAGCTGTTATTAATCTGGAAGATGATGTCTTTCGTTTCTTATCTCTCTTATTGATTTGCATCATTTCCTGTCTCATCATTTCCTGTCTCACACACACGCACATACACAGACAGCATTTACCAATTTAAGTGCAAATTAAGAAAGGTGTTTTTTTTAAACATATTATTTTTGCATGTTTGAAGTGACCTTTGAACTGTGGGATCTCTCCAGTGGGACTCTTGGGAAGTCCTTTGTGGCATGCGTCGCTGGTCAGAGCCACACTCACGCCACAGCTGCCCAACAAGAAGCCAATCTGCTGACTCCCGGCATCCTGTGAGGGACAGGCCAGATGTTTGAAGGCGTTCAAGACAATGATCTTCTTCTTGTCAAAACTCACCTTCCTGGTCAGAGGGACTTCTATAGGCACGGGGACCACGTCAGCCAGCAGGCAGCCGTAAAACGCCGCCATGAAGGAAGCTGGGTCATTGTTTGGGAAGACCAGCGCCACCTACAGGAGAAGACAGAAGAGAGGTTTTCCTCACGGAATGAACGTATCATTGTCGTATTCACTCATTCATCAATCATCCCTGCACACTGACTCTGTCTCCAGGTCTGATGACAGGTTCCTGTTTAGTTCCTAGTTTGTGCATCAGGTTGTAGGCCACCTTCACACTTCTGGACCACAGTTTACCTACAAGAACACACAAACACTTCATGTTAATGCAATAACAACATGTGACACAGGTGATAGTCACACAGCAACACAACAGAGAAAAGAACTCAGATACTGTCGCAAGACCATCTACACCAGTGGTCACCAACCTATTTGGGACCAAGATCCCTTGTCGATGAACCTGCTCAAGATCCAACCCCCAAATAAGGATAAATATACAGTATATAATAAAAATAAAAATAAAAATAAAAATAAAAATAAAAATAAAAATAAAAATAAAAATAAAAATAAAAATAAAAATAAAAATAAAAATAAAAATAAAAATAAAATATACACACACACACACACACACACACACACACACACAATACAGTATCGGTGGTGTGATTTTTTTGGGTCTACCACTTGACTTTTTTGTTCCATAATGCTCAGGAGCTTTCAAAAAATTGAAAATGACTGTCTTACGGCGAACACAAATTTGACGTGACCTATCCCATATTTATTTGTTTATTTATTCTTATTCTATTTCTTATTTTTCTATGCCGCCTACAAAGACTGCTATTAAAACACCTCCAAAAACCTCCAACAACTTGTTATGGTTTTATATACATGCTGTGACTATGTAGTAACAGGTACATTCATGATATGACATTCATGATTTCACATAGCAGCATAGAAATGAAAACCTACACCTAACATTAACTTAACAAACTCAAAAATAAAAACACAACAGCCCTGGTGGCATCTTGAATATGGCTTACCATATGGCAGTGGTCTGAGGCGTTGTGAGCAAGGCAATTACGCGCTGTGGGTGAGTCTCTGGTGAAGCTCGTCGCTAGCCGCCTAGTAGCTACTCGGTGTGGTATGGCAAAGTGTCAATGCGCCAGTAACCTAGTTTGATTGGCGTAACAATGTTAATAATAATAATAATGTCGCTGTAGCTTGGTTAATATGCACGTCACCTTATATGTAAATGTTTTTGGAGACTTTTTGAGACGACTTTACAGACGGAATAATACATGCAGTAATGAGCTGTCTCTTTTTATCTGTTTTTATATTGTTAGAACGCACAGAAAAGAGAAAGACATATGTGTTCATGTCTCACAAGGATTGTGGATGATGGGCAACATTTTTCAAAAAGTGCAGTTTCCCTTTAACTTTGAGGTAGCAAAGGTAAATTTTGAGCCATACTAATTCGCAATAAATACTGTTGTGGGCACAGGCACATCACTGCGCTCTGTCACTCCCTCGCTTTCAACCTTTTTGCTAACACAACGAGGCCAGCCGGTATGAGTGCGCTGGTACCTCCGGCCAGGTGTTGGGACTGGGCTCCTGGCTGGGGCTTGCGGGTTGCTGCCTGGAGAGCGGCGAGGCGTACGAGCATGTTCAGTGGAAAAAATGTGTGCCTATTGGTTGCTCTCCGAGAGGGGAGGACACTGATGGGATTATACATTTTTTTCGAATATTCTCACGATAGGCCGGCAAAGTCCCAAAGATTGATTAGTGGATCGCGATCGACGAGTTGGTGACCCTTGTTCTACAAGAAGGAACATACATTTTAAAAAGGTGAACTGTCCCTTTAAATTTCTCCTAGCACACATTAAGTATGAAATACTAACAAAGCTTCCTCTGTATAACAAAACACTTTGTTGACTGGCAGATATGACGCCCGAGCACCCAGCTGTGACTTCATGATAGCTCCTGCACAATTTCTATTGTAAAGCAGCAGAACAGTTCTGAGTTGAGTTGAGTTGAGGGACAGCAGGAGATTTCAGTGTCAGGAATTCTCCAGAGGTGGAGCCTGACAGGCTGAGATGAAACAGCAAAACACGTTTGTCCTTGTCAGAGCAGCAACACAGCAGGATTGAAAGATAGAAAGATGGAGATGTAGATTCAGCACACACGCACACACACACGCACACACAAAGTCTCACCATGTTCAGGTGTCTGGAGGACAACTCCTGAATGCTGCTAGAAAACATTTCACAGTCTAGTGAGCTCACATCCCTTCATGATCAGCACCAGCCTCCATCCTCACTATCAGTGTGTGTGTGTGTGTGTGTGTGTGTGTGTGTGTGTGTGTGTGTGTGTGTGTGTGTGTCTTTCTTTGTGTGGACATTGTTTATCTTTATACACAGACACACACACGCTCTCAAGGAATAACGCTACCTTTGTGTGAACTCTCCAAGGTTACATTGTGTACATGACTGTTTGGAGAAACTTCGGGATTCAAAACTTTCCAGACAGAACATAAACATAGTTTGACACAACATTTCTTCTAGTTCTTCCACAACAAACTCCTCCAAGCTCCCCACCCCATGCCAACGCTCAATCAGAGCTGCATAGAGAAACACCCCTTCAAGCGGTTACATGTTCATGGTTATCAGCAAACAGTAAAGAAGAATTGGATATTGGATATGAGTGGATGAATATTGGAGCATCCAGCATCAAACTGTGCTTTCTTCACAAAACAGGTGTCCATGAAGTGGCGAGAGCAAAGGAGCAGTGACAGTGAGGTAGGTCTTTAGCTCACTTTCTGGCTGACTGCCAGTTAAAAAAAAAGCGACAAACGTTACTGAGCAGCGGTTACTGCTGGACACCCAACAAGTTGCCATACACGAACTTCCTAAAGTTGTAAGGTAGGAGGTTTATTTAAACGTTGCTGTTGGGTTCAAACAATGGCGCTAAAAGATGTCAATGATGTCACTGACCATATGTGAGCTGGCAGAGCAGCTTGCCATTGGTGTCCATGGTGGTGAGACAGGGGGCCTTTGGGGAGATAGTGCCCCACCTCTGCAGGGCCGCCTCCAGACAGGGGGGCCAGTTGGTGACCACACCCAGCTCCTCCCCTTGCACGGCCACCATCTGGGAGCCCTCGGCTTTGGGCAGGTTGGGGTCAGGCTGCTGGACTGTGGGCGAAAAAGAAAATACAAGTGAAGTCATGATTTTGGCGTTTGAGGCAGAAGGCGCCCCCACCTGGCCTCGTTCTGCTCATTTTCTTGATTATAGACCTGACTGGAGGTTAACAAGTGGTCAACAGAACATCTAGAACAGGGGTATCTACAGTGCGGCACATTCTAAAAAATACAGTGAAACAAGAAAACTATGACTTTTTGAAAAGTCATAATATTGTAAGAAACAAACAAAACAGAAAACACACTTGCAATTTTAAAAAAAATTAGGTTGGGTAAAAGTTATAATATTAAGTCAAAATATTATGAGAATAAAGACATAATATTACAAGAAATAATGTAATGTAATCTTGGCGAAAAAAAAAGAAAAAAGCATAATGTAAGAAGAAAAAGTTAATATTAATAATTTGCTTTGTCTTCAATAACACTAAGCAGAGATGCAGGTTGTTTTTTCTTTACATATAAAAAAATGTTTCAGTATATATACATGGGTTGGTTTAAAAAATGTAAGAGTGGCCCCCGCATCCTTTGAATTTTCAGTATGCAGCCCTCAGTGGAAAAACTTAGGAAATCCCTGATCTACAATGTCTTCAGAGAGGAATAAAATACGTTTTTTACCCTCCAGTAGCTCCTCAAAGTCATCAAGAAAAAACTCTCGTAGTGGAGGTCTTTTAGGTCGCTTCAGCGTGTTGACCAACTGCTGGATTTTGGCTGAAACTTTGCTGCTGACTGGAACACCTGAGGACAGACACGGTTAGTGACCAAAGTTTGGACTAAACTACACGGCCCAGTGAAGTGTCTAAATACTAATCATGATGCTCACCATCTCCCGTCTCCATCAGTTCAGCGTTGCCGTACTTTGGTGTCTGTCTCTGGACCAGGGGGCCGTCGCCGGGTGTCTTCTCCGTCTGGATCCTGTCAGTGGCGGCGGCATTGTTGGTGTACCCAGTAACATCTGGCTGAGGGGCTGAGTGGTTCTCTGGTGAAAGTAAAGCCTGCTTAGTGCCGTCAAGGAGGCTCTCACTACTTGCTCACCTTGATGACAAAACTGAGGACACACCACATGGTCCATTTAACAAACAACAAAGTCTTTCCAGTTTGCTTCATTTTCAGGGTCCAGGCCACCTGTGATGCTCTAATGACTCCATGAACACACATTAAGTCCACAAGAACACAATTATTCTTACAAACTACCTGATGAGAAAGAAACACAGACTGCAGGGATGTGTCAGGAAAGGAAATGAGCAGAAAGAAGGAGCAGGATTCTGGATGGATGCAGACTGCATAACAACACCACGGCGTGCTGCACGCGCATGCTAATGAGCGCAGCAACATTTGTGTGTCTGTGTAACATCTGGACTGACGCACACAGGCATTGTGAGTTTATCTGTCGGGGGAATGTGTGTGTGCGTGTGTGTGTGCACGTGTGCATGTTTCAAATAAATAGTCTTAAATGTGTAATGCTCTGTACTTCCATACACTCTAAGTATACTGTGTACACTGTATACTACCCTTTTGTACTACAGTGTAGTGTAGTGCTGTCCCAAGTCCATTAATGTCATTGTACACTTACCGGAAATGATGATCACAATACTTAACTTTTTCTTTTTGCCTTTTTAATGGTGAATTACAACCAGTCGAGTTAGTCCTTCCCCTTCTACTACGTAGCGTAAATGGCAACCATTGAGGGTTGTAAGTGTCCATCACTGCACACTCACCATTTTGAGCATTTTGTGTGCAACAATTTGACGTACTTCTCAGCGTGAACACACTCAAAACATAAAGTATGGAAGTGCACATGTACACACAGCATATGTGTGCACATGCAGTGACCACCAATTAGCTGCGAAAATGCTGAGAAGAGCCTCATTAATGGTTTCACATGCTCGAAGTCACATGGCCTGCAGCATTACAGCAGATGTTCCGTGATTCATAGTGATTCTAAGGAGTAGCTCCATAGATGACATCATCAAGGTCACCAAATTGCTATGTGGTGCTGTGGTCACACCCATTTTCCAAACTAACACTCCAAATGTACAGATGGATTTTTTTTACCTTCAGACTGACTGTGATCAGCAGGTTTCGATTGGTACTTTTACATCAAATCAAATACCAAACTTTTAAGGTCACTTACCACACTCAATAGTCGCCATCTTGGCTACGTAGTGGACGGGGAGGGACTACAACCCCTGGCAAAATTTATGAAATCAACAGTCTTGGATGTTCATTCAGTTTTTTAATTTTTTAGAAAAAAAGCAGATCACAGACATGACACAAAACTAAAGTCATTTCAAATGGCAACTTTCAGGCTTTAAGAAACACTAAAAGAAATCAAGAAAAAAAGTGGTACTCAGTAACAGTTAGTTTTTTAGACCAAGCAGTTGCACCACCAATGGCTTTTATTACAGCTTGCAGTCTCGAAGGCATGGACTTAAATGAGTGACAAACAGTACTCTTCATCAATATGGCTCCATCGTTCTCTGATTGCTGTTGCCAGATCAGCTTTGCAGGTTGAAGCCTTGTCATGGACCATTTTCTTCAACTTCCACCACAGATTCTCATCTGGATTGAGGTCTGAACTATTTGCAGGCCATGATGACAGCCATCGTCCCAGTGCCTTTGCCTTTTCTTACAGTTCGGTCACAGACATTGACTCCTGTTTCCTCCCATTTGTTCTTCTTTGATGTTTTCAAGACATTGCTTTAGGTTTTCTGTCTTGACGCTTTGATGTCTTCCTTGGTCTACCAGTATGTTTGCTTTTAAAAGCCTTCCCATGTTTTTTGTACTTCGTCCAGATTTTAGACACAGCTGAAAACCTTTTACAACATTGCATGATGATTTACCTTCTTTAACAAGTTTGATAATCCTCTCCTTTGTTTCAAGTGACATGTCTTGTGTTGGAGCCCTGATTCATGTCAGTCCACTTGGTGCAACAGCTCTCCAAGGTGTGATCACTCCTTTTTAGCTGCAGACTAACTAGCAGCAGGTCATTTGGGAATGAAAATTTACAGGGCGATTCAATCATTTTTTCCGCCCGTTCGGTCTAAAAAAGTAACTGTTACAGACTACCACAATTTTTTTTCTTAATTTCTTTGTGTTTCTTCAAGCCAGAAAGTTTCCATTTGAAATTACTTTTGTGTCATGTCTGTGATTTGCTTTTTTTCTACAAAATTAAACAAATGAATGAGCATCCTCCCAGAATGGTGATTTCATAATTTTTGCCAGGGGTTGTAACTCACCATTAAAAAGGAGAGAAGAAGAAGAAACAGGTAAACATTGTTATTTAATTCCAGTACTGTAAGCGTGCAGTGACAGTAATGGATTTGGGACCGCACTACACTGTCAAAACGCACACTCAGGAACTAAGTACACAGTGTACACAGTATACTTACTGAAGTGTACCAGCATTCCATTTCAGGTAGCAGTGAGCTACCTGCTAACTTGTCATGCAATGGTTCAAGTGGACAATGCATAATAATCAAACATTTCGGCTAATGATTGGTGTGCAAAGTTTGGTTCTTTAAGTCAAAGAAAGACTAAAAAGCAGCCAAGTAAAACACTCGAACAAAGCGAGAGCATCAAGCTGCCTGGCGGTACGTGTTGACGCTCTGATGTGATGGCCTGACCTTCACAATTGTAACCAGCAGACAAATTTGAGCTGACATTCTTGCTTACTGTGTTTGTGATGGGAGGGCAGATTAAAAAGAGGCAGCGTAAAGGAAGAAGAAATAACATTCCACCACCATCTGCTCTCGGGCCGACGTGAGCAGACTGCATGTGTTACGTGACGCACAATCGTCCACATCAATAAATAACCTCGACAAGAGAGAGGAGACGCTGTCATGCTATCATGCACTCATGTACCCTCAAGTGGTTCTGTTTGAAAGCTGGCCATTTATTTAACTTTTTACTTGTATTCTTCCTCCACATTTATTATACTTCTCGGTCACGCAAGGGTGGAATGTCTAACTACACAAAGAACTTATTTAAAAATGTTCACAACGTAAATCTCCTAAAACCAATTACAGGTTGTAAAACAGGGGTGTGCAAAGTACGACTCGGGAGTTATTTTCAGTGAATTTCATCAAAGGGGCCCCTCATCCTTTAATTTTTAGGCATACGACCCCCACTCGAAAGAGTTTGGACATCCCTAATCTAAAAGATGTTTGTTCAGTTTCCACGTCTGTCTGTCATTTATTAAAGTTAACAAAATAACGGATGTTTACTTCCACATTTATGCACCAATCAGAGTGTTTGGATACTTCAAGGGCAGAGCTATTCACAACAATGTGTTGAGGTTTATTCTTACGGGCCTTGTGGTGCTGATGGTGGAGGCGCAGGTGGTGCTGGTGGGCTGAGATGTGCACGTGCTGCGCTAGGACCTCGGCCAGTCGAGCGCGCGCCACCCCGCTGCCCCCGCTGCGAGTGGAGGAGGATGAGGAGGAGGAGTTGGAGGAGGTGGTGTTGGTGGTGGAGGAGGTTCCGTGGATGGCGCGGCTGATCCAGTGCTCCATGCTGATGCTGCCCTCAAGGCTGGACGACGTTCCTCCTCCTCTGCCACCACCATCGCCTCCATCCTCCTCTTCACCGTCCATTCCCTCGCCCTCCTCCTCCTCATCGCCGTGACCTTCGCCCTCTGACTCTGAGGAGGTATCTGAAGAGGGAACACACACATTGAAGTTGTTCATTAACAACATCTAGTTCATGACACAATTTACAAAATTTTATGGAAAAATAAATGATATTAGTCTTAAAGGAAACAAAGGCAACATTCTTGGTGGAGGATGCAGTGCACCTGGTGGCGTGTAGGCCTCCATGGAATTCTGGACCACCAGCGAGCGACGCTTGGAAGGCATGGGCACCGCCATCTTCCTCTCTCTGTGCTTGGCCAGCGCCGCCTGCACCGCCTCTGTGTGGACATCTGGGAAAGCAAGCCAATCAATGTGTCACATTGGATTATTGATTTAATTTTATGAATGTTGACGATCACACAATTATCATAAAACAAAATAACATATGATCCATTCAGACCTAATGGTTAGCATGTTGGCCACATTGTCAGGAGATTGGGAACATCTGGGTTTGAATCTCTATTTGGGCATCTCTGTGTGGAGTTTGCATGTTTTCCCCGTGCATGCGTGGGTTTTCTCTAATAAATAGTTCCCCCCAGTTCATTCATTCAAAACATTCAGGCGATCTATTTCATTGTTTTCCCACATTTTCCCACCAAAAACAAAATCCCCATTGAAATGAATGTAATTTCCCCAGATTTCTCAACCCATTCCAGCATCAAAACATTAAAGCTCCCACTGCCAGTAAATCCACATTTTGTACAACATATACAACATTTCAGTTCAACTCGTCAGCATTCAGATGCAATATGTTGTGTTCTCTAGTTTTTTAATGTTGTTTGTACATGAACATGCTAGATTAGTAATGTTGTGCCACCATGACACTTTGCTACATTAGCATTAGCATGTATTACAGATGGTGGATGTGCATATACTGTATGTTGCTACGCCGTATGCTACGCTGTACGCTGTATTGCTACACATTGTAAACGCTGCCCCCTGATGGCTTTGAGGGCTACAGTGAGCCACAAAATATCATGCCACACGGGACCTTAAAGTAAGAATATTCCACCTTCAATTGAAATAATCCAGATTAAATCCCCACAGAGGGCCAGATGGAAGAAGATTTAATGGTGTATGTTACAACAGATGGGACGGATTTGCCAGCTTTTCCCACACATCTTTGCAAGCCCACAGATTAAACGTGAGACCAGTTGAAGAGGGAGATGACCTGCCTAGGGTCAGCCTTGCGTCTCACCTGAGCGGTAGCGTTCGTCCCGTGAACCAGATAAGCAGCGGCGGTAGCGAGAGGACAAGGACGGAGTGGCTGGCGTTCTCCTCTCCTGGCCTGTGGATGGATCCATGCCTGAGTGGAAGTTAGAAAATACTGTTTAGATTTAATTTCAACATAATTAACCCTCACAACTACGAGGATGCAGCGTGTTTTACCTGGGCCTTGTGAGAAATACGCTCCAATCAGCTTGGACCTCTTCTTCTCATAGCCTTTCTGTGTGATGTCACCTGGCAGAAAAAGACTTTGATTCTTCATCTTCATTTGACTTCTTTGACAGAAACACACAAGCAGCCATCTCTAACATCACAGCACTTTACCTCAATAATGCCGAGTCATGCACACGCCAAGCATGACTGCGTGTTTGAGAACTTCCTGCATGTGCTCTCCAAGGTGACGTCACGTCAGCAGATTTTCACATCTGAGCTAAATAAGGGTGCACTTGTTTATCCCCAGTGGAAGCCCAGGGCGGTGTGCGGGTGTGTGGGCGAACTTCCCACCGTTCAAAATTAAGTTCTGGAAAACTGCACTTGAGGCCACCCAACTCATATCTTTAGGTACACCAGCAAACACAAATCCTCTAATACGATACATCAATTAAAACGTTTGACTTAACAAACCAAAACAACCAGAGGCATGGCTGTAGACCGCCACTATGTACCCCATCAGGAATCTTACGGATGTTCTTATGCATTCCAATAGACTACAACTAAAGTGTGGGCAAGTTCGTACTTTAATGAATCTCTTTCTCTTTAATTGACTATGACGCATGTACAGTCATGGAAAAAATTATTAGACCACCCTTGTTTCTTCAGTTTTTTGATCTATTTTAATGCCTGGTACAACTAAAGTTACCTTTGTTTGGACAAATATGATGATGATAACAAATATAACACATAAGAGTTTAATTTAAGAGCGCAGCGACGACTCATCGAAGAGGTCACAAAAGACACCACAACAACATCCAAAGAACTGCAGGCCTCACTTGCCTCAGTTAAGGCCAGTGTTCATGACTCCACCATAAGAAAGACACAGAGTTCAGAGTTCACTTTGGAATGGAAGCAATTGAAACAACTAGGGAGGCAAGCTATCAGCAAGCCTCTGCAAGAAGGCGTCGTCAGCAGGTGTCTACAGGTTCCAGCTGAAACTCCTCATGTCTTCGTCGAATACAACGACGGACAGTCTAAATGAAAAATCCAAAAAACACCAACAACGCTCCATTTACGTAATGTGACCTGCATATTAACCAAGCTACAGCGACAATGGGCCTCATTCACGAACATCTTCTTAAAAGTCTTCTTAAGAAGTGTACTTAAGAAGGCGCGGGTTGGAAACTGCGCCGCATTCACGACACGTTCTTAAGTAGGGATAATCGTTCGCACCGGTGTTCTTATGTTGATGAATGCCAACTGCCATGCACGTGCATGTGAGCCCTAATTTGCATAGGTCACCGCCTATTATTTCCCATACAAGGTAAAAAATGTGCCGTGCGCAACAGGCAGCTGGCAACGCGCAAGGGCAAGACTGAGGAGCAGCTGGACAACAAACAAAAGAAAAAGTTAAATTCGACTGAAATAGAGGTGCTTTTACAAGGAGTGAGCGAACACAAGACCACCTTATTTTCACGTGTATCCACCAGTCATCAGGCCATCCAAAAAGAGTCGGCATGGAGCACCATTGCAGGAAACAAAAATGCCGTTTCCACGAAGAAACGCACCACCGCAGAGGTTAAAAAGAAGTGGTTTGACTTAAAATAGACTAAAAAAAAAAAAGATTGGACTGCACCGGAGGGATCTGGAGGAAACGGGAGGCGGGCCATCAATCAGAAACCAAACCATTGCAGAATCTCTAGAAAATATTTACACAATCATGATGGAAAAATAAAGTTAAAATACATAGTTTGTGTGTGACAATTTATTTTTTCTGTGGTTACATTTGATTAGACGCTGCCTAATTAATACAGCAGCCCCGTGCTCTGGCTCAAGACGTGCCTGGGGGCGCATGTCGTTATCTGGGGGTGCTACATGCGCAATAGACACACCACGTTTCATTGCGTTGTTATTCTGATGATCCTGCACACCTGCAAGAACAGAGAGGGAAGCCTGAAGCCTGAAGCGGGACATCAAATATTCGTGGCTTTCAGCAAATAAATCTAATGGTGCCTTTACATTCTCTCTTTGCGCAGCGCACGTCCAGCCAGCTACTTTTTTTTTGATGAATTGGGATTTGAATATATATTTATCTATGGAGTATATTTTAGTTGTTTTGATGATAAATAATTGTTGGGATATTTTATTTGCACTACATTTTTTGGGATCAGGTTGCAAAATCCATCATGAGGGCGATTGCGCATTGAAAGTGCAAGCTTTGCTTGTGCGTAAGAGTCCTCCTGAGCGTTCGTAGAATTTGTTCTTAGATCTAAGAACTGTGAGTTAAGAACACGTTTCATGAATGCCAAAAATCTTCGTAAGAAGGCTTTAAGAACACATTTGTGCGTGAGAACGTTTCGTGAATGAGGCCCATTGTTATTATTATTGTTATTAACATTGTTACGCCAAAGAACTACATTACTGGCGTACTGACACCTCGCCACACCACACCGGCTAGCTACTAGCCGGCTAGCAATTAGCTTCACCACACACTCGCTCACAGCGCATCAGTGCAGCGCTCACAATGCCTCAGGCCACTGCGGAAAGGTAACACTACATATTGGAGCTGCAAACTGCTGCCGTATTTTTGAGTTTAAAAAAGTTAACGCTAGGTGTAGCATTCGTTTCTATGTTGCTATGTGAAATCAATGCGCCCAGGAATGCTTAAAACGACCAAAATAGGCAAAATCTCTAAGTATTACATGTTATCATGAATGTGCCTGTTACTACATGGTCACAGCATGTACTGCATATAAAACCATAAAATGATTTTGGAAGTTTTTGGAAGTGTTTTAATAGTGGGCTTTGAGGGCGGAATAGATGTGTCCCATTACGTGCATTAGTTTACGTACCTCTTTTTATTAGTTTTTATATCTTTTGAACACACAGAAAAGAGAAAGACATGTGTTTATGTCTCGCATAAGCATTGTGGATGATGGGCAAAATTCCCCAAAAAGTGTGGTTTTCCTTTAAATCCACTGGATTTGTCGCATGCAAGAAAAAACTTGACAAATCCGACGTAATGCGGACGCGCAGGACTCGGATCAGAAAAAAGAATGTCACTGGCATGGCGGTGGTGAGCAGACTGCGACCTGGAATCGATGCCTAATTTGACATTTATCAGGAAGACCAGTTTGTCATTGAGCAGTGATACAGGAGGCGACAAGATGACGTATCATCCCTGTGGAAATCTGCTCGCTAATTCTACTGGTCTGAAAAGATAACATCACGATTAGACCAGGAAAAGTGGTACAAGTCACTCTTCTTTACGGTTATATTTTACACAACCCAATTATCTGAAGTCATTACACGGCATCTACGACTGGAAGGAGATGAAAAATATGCACAGATTCATTGTAAATAATGGTAAAAAATTATAATAAATAATAATAATAATAATAATACAAAAAATAGTTTAAAGCATCATGCTTAGGTCCTGCATGAAAAGTTATAAAACAATTCAAAATGTACCTGCATTGTTTTGTGACTCAGTTAAATACTCAGTTTGTCCAGTCCTATAATTTGTCATTGTAGTTTTCTTAAAACTACAAATATCGTCTCGTCTCCTTCTCTTCAAGTCAATGCCATGTACTGTATCATCGTGTCTAGGGGGTGCCTCCATCAATGTTTTGTGCTGCCGATTCCGATACCAATCATCCATGAGTGAGATCAGCCGATACAATACAATACTTTGTTTATAATGAGTGCTACTGGCTGGGGGCGCTATATTGGAGGGAAAAGTTACGACAATTCCAAGGACCCCTGACTCCCAGATGCCCCAAAAATAGGTAATTATTAAGCAATAAGGGGGGGTCCAACGTGATTTTTCTTTCATGGGGCCCAGAATTATTGGCTGTAATCATGCTATTGGCTATATGATAAAAGGAACTATAAATTCACCTTAATTTAGACAAACACATGTTTGAATTTATTTTTCAAGAGAACATAACAGTACAGTATATCACTCATGAAACTTACATAGGATGAGATGCCTTCTTTAAGGAGACTTTCGATTTGAGAGTATATTGCCTGATGGAGCTGTGGCAGGGCTTCCTGGTAGCAGTAGCGGGGCTCCAAGTGAGAAAGCAGTCGGACGAACCAGGTCTCTTCCACCACAGAGAAAGTGTGGTCATCTAGTCCAAGGAATTAAATTATTTTTCGGGTTATTTGCTTAGCCTTCTGAACTTCACCCACATACAGGCGAGTTTTGCCCAGCAACACACTGTGACCCTGAAAAACTCACCATATTCCGTCAAGTGTTGTTCTTCAAATGTCGTATTAAATTAAAGCTATTTACCATGCTAACCCCGCAAGATATTTTTTGTGGCATGTGTTGCAGGATGCAAACTTTACATCACTCTCAAAAATCACATATAAATTCCACACAGTACATCTTTGTTCTGGTTTGCTGCAGCAAGCCTGTGCAGTGTGAAGGGGGGAGAACACTACCAAAGACATTAGAGAAGGACACTACACTGCACATAAGGATCTCTACAGGCTGCAATAGTGCGAGCCACAGGTAATCGACATTAATCGCCATATGCCGATCACATACTTTTCCACGGAAATTGGTCGATACTGATCGGTGGCCGATCGAATGAAGTATCCCTAGTCTCGTGTTGTTAGCTGATGTGTGTATCGTGACACACCATTATACATTATAATGAATAATAACAAAAAAGAAATAATAATAATATATAAATGTAATAATAAAATGAAACTTATGTAATAATAATAATAAAATATATAATACATTGTAAAGTATTACATATTATCCATTAAATAATAATAAATACACAATAATAATATAAAAATATAATCACAAAATAACAAATGTAAAATAATTGATAAATAAATGATACTAAATATTACAAATTAAAATATAATCATAAAATAAATAAAAGCAATAAAAATAAATAACTGCACGTTATCACCACAGGTTGTTCACCATCAAAAAGATGCTGCTGTCAATAAAGATAAAAAAAAACAATAAAATGTAAATAGTGGTGAGTTGAGGTGGCTTGTGTTCCACTCCAGTCCTGTAGGCGTCAGTACTGAACATTATGAAACTGCCAAAATACTTAAGGAGAAGACAAAGAGAAAAAACGTTTGCATCTGTTAATCAATGCTGCCTTGCCTTGTCATGACAAAAGCAAGGCAAATGTAGATGTCTGCTTCCAAGACAAACCGTACCAAATGTGCAATGCACGGTTGGAGGTGTGTTGTCTTACTTTCTAGTAACAATTTACAAAATATCATGGTGTTGGGAAATATAACACAAGTGGCCACTAGATGGCGCCAGTACCAGCATATTTGCTACTACTCAAAGCTAAATCACTTTGTCACACAACGTGTGTCCATGTGCCTGTGCCTGCTTATGTGTGTGTGAGACTCTGCATGACCATATAGAGTCTGGCGAAGAGGCCTGCAGAAAGAGAATGCAAAGACAGAGGGAGAAAAATAAGAAAGAAAGAAGGCATGACAACTGTGAGAAGAAGAAGAGGAGTTGCTCAAAAATAGAAAAAAACGTCAGATTTGTTGTTTCCATCTAGCCAGGAAGCCAGAAGACGAAGATGGAGGATTGGGGAATAATTACAAGAATTGTGAGCAGCTACAAGATAGATACAAAAGATTTAAATTTACAAGGAGGAGAAGTGGAAAACGGGCCGCACGGTGGTCTAGTGGTTAGCATGTTGGCCAAGACAGTAACAGTCTGGAGATCGGGTTCGATTCTCCCTTGGGCATTTCTGTGTGGAGTTTGCATGTTCTTCCTGTGCATGCGTGGGTTTTCTCCGGGTACTCCGCTTTCCTCCCACATTCCAAAAAACATTCATGTTAGGTTAATTGGCGACTCTAAATTGTCCATAGGTATGAATGTGAGTGTGAATGGTTGTTTGTCTATATGTGCCCTGTGATTGGCTGGCGACCAGTCCAGGGTGTACCCCGCCTGTCGCCTGAAGTCAGCTGGGATAGGATGGATGGAGAAGTGGAAAACGTGTCTTGTGATGGGAAGTAACAGGAAGTTAGGCATATTTATATCCACACAATGTACACTAGGTCCCCAACTTACGAACACAATTGGTTCCAGACGACCGTTCGCAAGTCGATTTGTTTGTAAGTCCAACAAAAGGTAATATTACCAAATATATATACATATATATATAATATATATATATATATAATATATACATATATGTGTATGTATGTAAATATGAGTTTGGATGGAGTAGTAATATTAAACGAGGATAATTAATGAAAAAAAACAATAATAAAAATGATATAATAATACGTAATGATAAATGTTATTTACCTTTGAAGAGGAGTGGTCGAGCATACGTCGTTGTGGTGGAGGAGGAGTTATTGAAAAAGGACAAATCGTTAGACTCTTCTAAAAGAGGTAGTGTTCTGTGGGTGGTGTAGAATTAAGCAGGCCTATTAACTCTTCATAAACTTTAATCACACGCTCTGTCTGGGTTGCATCGTACAGCTACAACTTAGCTTTTCTTCACTTCTCCTCCCCCGGTCTTCCTCTACCTGTTGCTCCCATTCGCAGTGTCACAGTGCCCTCTTCTGGTCAAGCATTTAGCAGTATAAATATGGATACAAGGCAAAATACATGAAAATATAGACCAGTCAGCTTGCGTTCGTATCTCTGAATGTTCGCAAGTCGGATGTTCGTAAGTTGGGGACCTAGTGTATAACATTTATATTATGCAGATACGATAACTAAAGGAAGATCAAATAAAGCTCTAAATTGTTCATGTCTGAACTAACACACACACGCACACACATACACACACAGTAATCAGCGGTAGTTTGAGCAAAATAACACTTGCGAACTGCTCAAAGCTTTAACGTCACAGTTTACGTTAGCTTTAATATGAGGAAAAGGCTTCTTGAGACTTCATCTGTACTTCTGTGAAGAAGGTGTCAGACGTTTCGCTCCTCATCCGAAGAGCTTCGTCAGCAAACTAATAATATTAGCTTTAATACCATCACATTTTGTGGCATGCTAAATATGGGCTGGGCCAAGATTTACATGCATCAACACAAACACACACACAAGGCAGCAGGTGTTTGCAGTGACGACATGCTGACTCAGGAGCTTTTTCACTCAGGTAGAAAAGACGACAGGTGTGTTTGCATGTGGTTGTTTAACTGTCACTTCTTGGTGTCTATTGTCACCACTATGTGATGTTGTTAAGACTTAGAAATATACTTCCATCCATGTTTGTCCTCAGCTGCAAAAGCTGCTTGTTTTCTTTTTCAGTCTGCAAAAGCGTTTAAGCTCCATCCGAAAGCAGGAATGTCACGTTTGGCCGCAGCTCATGCTAACTTAGCTAGGCGCCTCACTTGCACATGATTAAATTCTCTCACATGGGGGTATACTGCAAAGCGGGTTTAGTGGGTTAGAAAGGTGTATTGAGTCCAAAAGCCAGGCTTGCCTGTACAACAAAGGTGGCTCTCTTTTAAAGCAGCTATATCACCATGGTAACTTAGGCTAAACTCATAACCTGGTCCCAACCAGACTTTCATCTTAAAATCGGCTATGAACGCACCTCTGAACATTATTAAAGCGTCTTCTCTGCTCATCTGCCTCTGCTTCCGAGGTCCAGCACTTCTCTGAATGCAACAGAATAATCCAGCCATATTATGCACCCCGCAGAGGTAGACATAAATAAACTGTCTCTCCATAATCTGGCACAGCGTGTCAGCAAACAGCAAACAGTTTGACGCACTAGGCCTAGGCATCAAGGGCATGGCCGATCGTCAAGACACCCGGCTGGAGGCCCTCGACACTCGCTCAAGACCTTTCTGTCTGCGTTGCACCTGGACCTTTCTTCCTAGTGCCCCCTGCCACTGCAGCCGTTCCGCAGGACCAATCTGCCCTTTCACCACCAGATGACAGCACGCCCGCACTTTGCCCGCAGCTGTCAAGGCCAGAACGTTTCTCGGGCGACTCTGGAGATGTTCGATCCTTCCTCACCCTTTGCGAGTTGCACTTCGAGCTCCAGGCAGCCGCGTTTCATGTGTTTAATTAGCCTTACTTAACTAGCATCATGCCAACATGGCAACAAAAACTCATTACTTAAACTTCTTCATCCTCATCAGTGGGTCTTCTTGGTGGTATACTGTGAAAGTGGCTGCACAAACCCAGGCTTTGTGCTCAAGATGCAACTCGAAAAAACCTAAAATCCGCAAACAAACTTAGTTGGTCCCGCGACGGTGGTTATCAACTTACTTTATCAAGTCCGGTTTTCGGCTAAGTGTGCTTTCACATGAAAGGGGGCGTTCGGCGTCCTATGATTCTACTTCCGCTGACAAGTGAAGCGATACCACCCAGTGTATTTTACAAGAAATTTGTACATAATTATTATGGAGCGTTGTGAGGAGTTCCCAAAAGATTATGACTGCTAAAAGCAACACTGTCGCTGCCAATACAGCAAGGGAGGACTGCTGGCATGCCAGCGTGCAGCGTGTGAATGCGCAAGTTAACACTGATTACAAGTATAAAAACTAAACCCTACTAGTCATTTATCAATGCTCAACATTGCGCAACTTTGACATAGTAAAACTTATCCATTTAAAAAATAAATACAGTGGAGCAACAACTTTCGTTTTTGATGTTATAGTTTCATTAAATGTTTTAATCTGCTGTATCTTGTTGTGACAACTAGATGACAATGTTTTGCGTGTGACATGCTTTGTGGCGACTGTTTTTTTCCTTTTTATAATAAAACAAATGTTTTAATGCAGTTGATTGATGCGTCTGTGTTTATTCCTCCAGCAAATATTGTAATATAAGAAGACTAACGGGCTGAGTACTCACACAAGGACTCCTATGACATTTACATCTGCTAACATGAATTATTAATATTTCATATTGCATTTTATTTCTGGTGCTCGTGAGAGCATATCTAGCGTATTCCCTCGGCTGAAAATCTATCTCGCTTATAGATGGATAATATCAGCATGGAATGCTCTTTAATTTTTTTTTCCCACGTCCCCTCGGAAACCTCGTAGGCCCTCAATAAATAGTGACGCCATGTCCGAATTAGTTAAATAGTGAAACAGTGGCACTTTCATAGCCCATTTGAAGCTGAAAGCCTGGACATAACCTGGTCCAATCATGTGTTTAGTTACCTAAGTTACCATGGCAATACAGTTGCTTTAAAAGAGAGCTACCTTCGCTGAACATGCAAGTCTGGCTTTCCACTCAACACAGCTCGCTAACCCACTAAACCCGCTTTGCAGAATACCCCTCTGGTCACCAAGTGTGAGACAACACTGACTGCTTATTACACACACATGCGCACGCACACACCCACACGCACACACACACACACACACACACACACACACACACACACACACACACACACACACACACACACAGAAAAGAACAAGAAGCTCACGAGTTACAAAGACATCAAGCTAGAAGTTGTCTGCTGATATGTAGCATCTGATGCTCACACTTAGAGCCACACGCAGACACACACACAGACAGCAAAAAACAACCCTGCCTCCCCCAGTATGGTATGATCAAATAAGCCCAAACAGACTTCCCTGCGACATCAACAAAACAAACAAATAGAAAAACAACAAATAAACAAATGAAGCCCTACACACACACACTCCTCTGGGATTGACCTCACAAACGCCTCCCTGCCACCTGCACCTCACAGCTGCAGTTGGTACCATGGTGACGGTCTATGACAACACATGTAATGGAATACAGTTGATTTGATGTGACATGAAAGTATCGCGTTGCTGATCAATGCTGATCGATCAAACCTTCCTTCATGTGCTCATCATTCATTCATTCATTAATAGATTCATTCTCATGTATCCATCATTCATTCATCCATTTACCTAGGCCAGTCACAATAACAAATATTGCTGGACAATAGTTGTCCCACAAATTATTGTCAGTAAACGATATTATTGTCAACATTATTTTGAGACCCTTTTTCATTAAGGTAATGATAATATGTGGCATAAAATGCAAGTACACCATATCATTTGTCAAGAGTATTTAACATTGGAATTGGAATGTCAAGAGCTTTTAAATAAAATAAACAAACGACACAGAAAATTAAACAAACAAAAAAAAGACAGAAAAACCCCAATGAACATAAAATGGACTGTCTCTTTTAGCAAAAATTGCACTTAAAAAAAAATCACTATAAATCACAATATTTCTGATTTTGAATCAGTGTCACTTTTGTTGTTGTCTGGATGTTGACAAAAAAACAGAGAAATAAATCGGAAATACTCGGAAGTTTACATTGTGTGCTCATTTGCATATACAGTACACTTCCTTGATTCACTTATAGCAACATTGTGTGTGGAATGCACTGTTAACGTTTAATGGGGTGTAACATTTCGTCAGACTTTGGCCAAAGTACTGTATATGTTTTGGATGCAGCAACATATGTTTGGTGCACAATGACATGTTATAATCAGCCAGTAATCAGCCGTAACACAAGTTCCACCGTTTTGAATTATTTATTTAATTGTCTTTGTCACAAACTTTTTCATGTCACAAAATAACGATGTGCAAACGGGCAGAAATTATCAGATACTGTTTTAACAGGCACGAAGAAAGTATTCGATCGTGTAGCAGCTAGTGTGTGCGCTCGCTTTCAGCCCGCCTCTCGTCACTGAGACAAAGAGACTGAATGACTGACAGGAGGGTTCACTCACTCCATTCATTCCGCTATAACACCAACTCGCCCTGGTGTTGAGACAGATGCACAGAGTGAAACCTCTTGTCATCCAGCATGTTTGGTAGAGAGAGAGGAGGAAAAAAAACACGCATGCACATGTAAATTTATCAAGGCCGGCAAATTTATCAACTTTGTTTTTATTTATCGTGCAATTAATTTATTTCTTGATTATCGTGACAGGCCTACATGTTCAATTATGTGTCCATTATTCATTCATTTACAGATGTATTCACTGTCATGTGTCTATCATTCATTAATTTATGTGTCCATAATTCATTCATCCATGTACCCATCATTCATTCAGGTGTTCATCGTTCATTCATTCAGTCATGTATTCATTCTCATGTGTCCACCATTCATTTATTCACGTACCCATCATTCATGAGTCCATGATTCATTCATATGTCCATCAATCATTCATTCTTCTATGTACCCATCATTCCTGTGTCCATTTATTAATTAATCTGTCCATCATTCATTCATTCACGTGTCATCATCCTTTCATTTATTCATTCATTCATGTGGCCATCATCTTTCATTTATTCATTCATTCATGAGTTCATCATCTCGGGCTGTCCCTTATCCGATGTTGATATTGGATATCGGTCCGATAGGGATGTCTGATATTGGCTTTTTTGTATACAGTATATCCGATATGCCAATACTGTCCAACTCTCAATTTCCGATTGCCATATCAACCGATACTGATACGTATAACATCGCATGTCTCCTGTTGTGGAATTAACACATATCTGTTGTGAAACTAATGGATACAGCATCAGCAATTATCGTCTCAACATGGCTGTAAACAACATCTCACGTAAGCAAACTACCGCATCTGCCTGCCGCTATTTCTGCATTTTTTTACAGGCCACTACCCCATAGACATATGAATGAATGAACTGTGCGCGGAACTATAGTGTTTTCCACAACGTCGGCAAGTAATGCTCTCAAAACAATGTTATAATGGCCAAATCATGCAGTCTATGGGCCACACACTATCAAAGATAATTGTTAAGTATTACCCGTAAAATGTTATTACCTGGGATTTGGTTTGCAGCACCTGAATGAGGCATCTTCTCCGCTCCGACTCTTGCTACATTCAATATGGCCGCGACATTGACGTACAGCTCAGAGCTCAATGCGGCGTCTATGTATATATGCCTATGAGCTACCCTGCTCACCATTAGCGGTGCAATAGCAAAGCAACAGCTCAAGATTATGCTGTGTGTTGACTGTTAACTGCTAAAAGGGCTATATTGGTTTTCATTACAGTGAAAAAACCTGACACCGATATTGATCAATATTACATTTTTATGTCAATATCGCGCCAATATATCAGTGTGCCGATATTATCGGACATCCGTACAAAAAACAGATCAGATTATATCGGCCTGCATCTAAAATCTTCAATATTGGCACTCTGATAAAACCAGTCCATTAATTAATTTACTATCGTCCCAGGCCTAGTGTCCATGGGTCTTTTTTTTTCTGAATGCGAAATATTTTAATCTTGCGAGATCTTGTGACATCCCTAGCGCCATCATTCCAACTGTAGATTAAATTTGTACCGTGTGTGTCGCTAAGCACCCTACACACACACACACACACACACACACACACAAACACGCAAGCACCATGTTGTTTTCATTAAAAGTCTTGTAAAGATGCAAAGAATTATTTTAATTCCAAGTTATACAAAACAGATGAATGTGCATTTAATTCAGTGTCGTACCACAAAAGAAGAAAAAAGTGAGCACACCCTTTCAAATTAAAAGCTTGGTAGTTTATGGGACAAAAACAAGCAGTTTCTCTCTCAAACGGTCCAAACAGATGTAAGCCAGTCTAACCCCGCTAACCCTGCACCAATGACGCTGCTGACACCAGTACATTAACAAACACACATTCCGAACACGTCCACAGAATGGTTGTTATACATTTTCCTTCGTATAGAAGACATTATCACATTGATAGATGCCACTACCTGTGCTGGCGGCCATGTTGCATTGCAACAACATCTGAGTGATTAGCGTGGCTAGCTTCCAGCTGTTAAAGCTGAATGAAGGTGACTGAATGACACTATTCACCTTGTGTTGATGACAAAAAGAACAAGCTGCTCTTTTCTTCTTTTCCTCCTCCTAGTTGCTTCTAATGGTGTCACTGAGATCCAAACAGCTCCACACGGAGGAGGGGGCTCATGTTTCATCACATACTCTACATGAGTTAAATGCCTGAGAGGCTCCCGCCTGCTTCACTGCCTCCCTGTGTGTGTGCAATGTGTGTGTGCGCTCGCGCGTGTGTGTGTGTGGTAAAAGATTCTGGGATTTCCAAAATGGATTTGTCCCACATGGGGCTGCTCCCATAAGCCCCCACTGTGCAGAGAGATGGAGGACAAAAATAGAAGCTGGGAGAGTGCTGCATTTGCTGTTTATTTGCTCTTTCTACCACCATGTCTCACTTTGGAGTTTTTGGTGATTTGTGTGACATTGGTGTTATAAAGCCGGTGTCAGGTGGGAGTGAGGTGATCTGTTTCAAGGACAAATCACAACCGTCAATTGGAGCATGACGAGAGGAGATTAGAGCTGCCATATTGTTTGTTACGATGTGTTCCCATAGGAAATAATGGAAATAAAAATAATCTGTTCCAGGGTCAAACTGTGGCCATCATAAAAGCTTGATTAAGTCCCATGTTAACATTCTAAAGTGGAATACAAGTGTAAAAAGAAGTAAAGCAGTGTTAATAGAATAAAATGTTGCTAACAAAGTGTATGGTGACGCTTTGAATTAGAGTCCTCTTACTTAAACAAAAACTGCACTTTTTTTGGAATTTTGCCCATCATCCAGAATCTTTATGTGAAACATGAACACATATTACTTTCCTTTGCTGTGCGTTCTAATGAGAAAACAAATTAGCATGAGCCAGCTAACGTTGCACATCATGGAAGGTACCTGTTTTGACGATAAAGCCCTAAAAAAAATCCCCTCAAAAAATACCAACAGTGTTCCTTTTACATAACTGACATGTACAGTATATTAGCCAAGCTACAGCAATATTGTTATTGTAGCAGGTAAAATGAAAAACTGTATTTATCTGGCGGAGTAACACAAAGCCTAGCTAGTCTCAGCATCACTCACGCAACAGAAGAGTGGATGCTACTGGCTCTCGAAATTTGCTACGAAGACTGAACAAGATGCTCCTCTGCTGTCAGCATTGTTTACCTGAGACCTGGAGCACAAGTCTTGTGCTGGAAGACACAGCCATCCCAATGTGAGTGGACATTGTAAGTGTCGTCGCTGTTTCTATGCTGCTGTTGTTGACAAAAGTAGCTACTGGCTATATCAAATCAATGTGCTTAGGAAAGAAGTTTCGGTAAAGTTTTAAATCATCAAAATACGGCAAGATGCTGTAAGTATTACAAGTTATCATCAATGTATCTGTTAATGCATGATCACAGCATGTATGTAGAGAGAGAGAGTTTTTTAGAGGGCTTTATAGTCTAAACAAGGTGCCTCCGATGACGTGCAATGTTACTGTAGCTGGCTCATGCTAACTCCTTTTCTCTTTTTAGAACGTTCAGAAAAGGGAAAGAAATATGTGTTCATGTTTCACATACTGTAAGAATTGGGGATGTTGGGCAAAATTCCAAAAAAGGTGCAGTTTTCCCTTAAAATCACTTCCTGTATATGGCCACAGAGTGTGTTAATAAGTCTATTAAGTTTAGAGTAGTGCAAGTTGCAGTGCCAACAATGAGGAAATAAAGATGGCATACAAAAACAAAGAAAAGAGCAGGGAAGCAGTGTGACCACGCCCATCAGTGAAAGCACAAACACACACACACACACGTTTACACAAAGGGAGGTTGATTGTGGCTTGTGATACTTTAAGGGTGAGAGACTGAGCGTGCTTGGTGTCAAATCACACTGACCTTTGACCCACTTGCAGTTCACCGCTCGGGCCCGAGAAGAGCTTTACAACGACACAGCAACTTTTTTAACAACCGCCACTAAACATGCACAAAGGGACTGGAAGTACACATTTCCTTCACTTTTCACAGTGCCACACTTTTGTCCATGTGGAGTATTGTTGTTGTACGATGTTTCGGCTTTACACACACTTCTTATGTTGTTCAGGATGAAACATTACATCATCGGGAAAGTTTAGCCTTCTTGCGTGTATGCGTGTGTGTGTGTGTGTGTAGGATGTGGCATACAGGTGTCAGGCACGTGTGGAAACAGGATGTCTGGAAAAGCAGCAAGAGGGAACTTAGGAGGTGGACGAGTCAAGATGCAGGCATCCTGTGGACATCATGCCACGCTACCATGCTGACACACACACACAAACAGACACCACACATGAGCCAAAAAATCAACAATCCAACAGGCAGCACCTGTCTCGATAAGCATTAACACATCCTGCTAACCAGTTAGATTATCTGCGCTCAACAAAAAAGGTGAGCATCACCTCTTCATGACCACATAATATGTGCTGTGAATATAACAGTGAGACTGAACAAGCTGAGCGAATGAGAAGACTCCAGCGAACCACAGTGAGAGCCCTTATACACAAATGGAGAAAACATGGAACAGCGGTGAACCTTCCCAAGAGTGGCCAGCCAACAGCGATGACTCTTGACAATGATCCAAAACACACAAGCAATTCGACCTCTGAATGGTTGAAGAAAAACAAAATGAAGACTTTGGTGTGGCCTAGACAAAGTCCTGACCTTAATCCTATTGAGATGCTGTAGTATGACCTTAAAAAGGCGGTTCATGCTTGAAAACCCTCCAATGTGACTGAATTACAACAATTCTGCAAAGATGAGTGGGCCAAAATTCCTCCACAGCGCTGTAAGAGACTCATTGCAAGTTATCACAAACGCTTGATTGCAGTTGTTGCTGCTAAGGTTGGCCCAACCAATCATTAGGTTTAGGGGGCTTTTTCGCAAAGGGCCATGTGGGTTTGGATTTTTTTTCTCCCTTAATAATAAAAAGGTTCATTTTAAAAATGCACTTTGTATTGACTGATATTTAAATTTGTCTGATGATCTGAAACATATGGTAATTTTGACAAACATGCAAAAAAATAAGAATTCAGGAAGTGGGCAAACACACTTTTCACACTTTGTGGGGCTGTCAAAGTTAACAATGTCACCCGTTAACGGAAGTTTCCTTTAATGGCACTATTTTTTTAATGCTTGATTAATGTGCGCACATCCTGTTTGACCATCCGCCCACATCGTAGTTTGAGGAAATGCAGTGGAGTGGCAGCTACAAGCGGGAACAAATATTGATGAATTAAAAAAAAATATATATATATATACATATACAGTCAAACTTGTCTATAGCGGCCACTGGAGGGAGTCTGCAAAAGTGGCCGCTGTAGACAGGTGGCCTCTATAGACAGGTTGGCGTCCAGTTTGAATGTTGAACAGTAGAGGGGAAAAAAAAGAAAAAAAGGGAAAATAATAATAATAATAATGTTGACCAGTAGAGGGCACTGCAGACTGCAGATAAAAGTTGTACAGCACTACTAGGCTTGTTATTATCATGGTTCATGGTTCATGGTTTGAATTCATCCTGAAAATGCATATGAGTCAAACAGTAGCACATCACATAGTACAATTCACAATTTTGCATGTCCAAAAAGGAGTAGGAAGAAGCAAAGCTTATTTAATCCTACCCCTCATCAGTTTCACATCAGTTGCAATACATTTATTCACCTCTTGTTCTTCCAAGTGTACTTTGTAGGTCTACATGACAATGTAGTGCAATCATAGCCAAGGTTTTTACTTACTAAAAGGAAGCTAGAGGCTTAATAATAACTGATAGAATATATCCACGACCCACAGAACAAAGCTGTGCTAGTAATGTTTTACGCTTGTTCTTAATATTTTATTTTTGATACGGCAGAGTGTCTTTACAGCTTTAGTTCATCAGGAGCAGGAGCAGGAGAGCTAGGCTCAGTGCTAGCTGTGAGTTTCGAGAGAGTTGGGAAGTGTGTTTATGTTGGCGTGGATGTAAAGTCCTGCAGTGTTCTCCGCTGTTAATAAAGCGATTGAAGTGCATCGGCGACGTGAGTCTCTCCTTCCCCACAACAAGCGGCATTACAGTATTGACACACATTGTGCACATTGTCTCACACCAGGAAATAAACGGTGTCACTTGTTACAGGCATTGCCTGGACAGCTATGTAGTGGGGCTTGTTTAACCTTTGCCTTGTGGGCAAGCAGGAAGGAGAGACGATGCTGAGAGATGTGTGTGTTCTGAACAGCTGTCTGGTGGCCGCGTTCAATAAATAAAGTTGGCAGAAGCAACAGGAGAAGTTTCCTTCTTTGCTTCGGAGCTGAATAACACTGACAAGTTAACAGACTAGTCGCGAACGGAAAAGAAGACGGCTTTTTTTGTGTCGAATACAGAAGATGAGGACTTTGATGGATTTGTGGATGAGGATTGATCAAAAATAACGTGAGTACATTCTAAAATACTTCAGTTAAGTACAACCGAACTCAGTTTTGCTCCCCCTGCCGCATGCATGCTAGCGTATGTTTTTTTTTATTGTAGCGTCGCTGGGAGCACGTCCTGTTCCCAGCCTACTTTGCGGTAATGTTTTGGTGCAAATGCTCTTAAAGTTACATGTTTGACCAGTAAATAGCAAGCTCAAAAGAAGACGGCTTTTTTATGTGGAACAACTGACAGTTTGTGTTGATCTTGTGAATGATTGTGACTGAGGTAGGACTCAGCAATTAAAGTCTACACACGACGGCTTCATTGATTGAAAAACTAAACTTTTTCGTGCATGAAGTTTCTACTTGAGTTGGTAATTTGGCCACTATATGCGGTCAGATATTGACCAAGGGAGACAAAATGGGTGGCCGCTGGCCGCGTTGGACAGGTGACTGCTATACACAGGGTCTATAACATGTAAATTTGCTGCGGGGGATTTTTCAGTGGCTGCTATAGGCAGGTGGCCGTTCTATAAGGGTGGCCGCTAAGACAGGTTTGACTGTGTATATATATATATATATATATATATATATATATATATATATATATATATATATGAATGAATATAACACTTTATTGTCTGTCCCAAATGGTGACAGAAATTCTTCTTTGACAGGGCTCACAAACACATTCCCATCAAGATACATTTTTCATTAGAAACACAATAAAAACAGAGAATTACAACACATGACTAGTGCATGTTGAAAAGTCATCTCAGATTCTTGGTTTCTGTGCCGTGTGGACAACAAAACATCTCCAGCATCCGACTGGAGGAACAGGAAGTAGAGCCAGCAGCAGATGGAAGTCAATGGAAAGTAGCGTTTTTGCTGCTTCATATATGCAAAAATGCTACAGGAAATGTTTTAAATGTGTGTCAGTCTATTACAAGCTAAGCTCCACCCAGCAGCAGTGCCATCAGAGAGACAACCTTCTGTCATGTCCATCAATCTTTCATGTGGTTTCCAACACTTAAACTAAAACACACGGCCCTGCCCACTTCCACTCTGGAGACGTCTCTCACCGCACATTGTCAGACATGTCCTCTCCTCCTCCTTACGTCCTCTATCTGACCTCCTGAGGACTCGTCTGCATGGACATGTCTAGACCACATCACAAATCACCAAAATCACCTCGGTCCACCTGAGAGAGAGAGTGACAACTCCTCTGTCATCGCCTATCTTTAAGGATGTATATGGCAGGCAAGCAAATGGTAATGGTTTAATTTATTTTGAACATGTATAGAAATTACATTGGAATACATCACATAGTACAATTCACAGTTCCACATGTCCAAAAAGGAGTAGGAAGAAGCAAAGCTTATTTATTCCTACCTCCTCTTTGTTTTACATAAATTACAATACATTTGTCCACTTCCTGTATTTCAAATGTACTCCAATTTTAAATACGTTGGAAAATAATAAGGCAGCATAACAATGTGGTACAATACGAGTCGAGGTTTATAATTAGGAGTGTAACAATTCATCTACTACATCGATGTATCGATTTATATTCCTATGATCCAACCACATCGATCTGTGTTCGGCAAGTTGCTATTCCAGATGACATATAGGTATATCGATCTCACATCAATCAGTTGCATCAGTACTAGAAAATAAAGCATTGCCTTTAAGCACGGCAGGCTTTACATGGATGTGTGTTTTTTTTGTAGCACTTCTAATGATAAAGATGTTAAATGTTACTCGATTCAGTCCGCCTATCTGTGACATCATCACCACGCGCCAGCAGACAATAAATCGTAGCATAGCGGATGGCAGAGGACAAGCCCGCGAGCAAGAAATAATTAAGCCACCAATGTGGTCCGGTGTATGGAAACACTTTGGCTTTTGCAAAGAGGGAGGTGCTCTAAATAAGTCGCTCGCTGTTTGTAGGATATGTAAAGGTCAAGTAAAATACCACAGCAACATGACAAATCTCTCCAACCACCGACTAAGGCGCCATGGGATTTCACACAACACTGATCGTCCTGGCACCTCCTGCACTAGCAACTAGCAGGTAAACCTACTGTTAATTCAACCTGAAGAGATGTTGGCTGCACTTTTTTATATTAATATTGTATTATTTATATGTTGAAAACCAAAAGCAGAAGTAGCAGGTCAATGGTACTCAATTGTATAATGGTAAATGGTCTTTCACTTGAAAAGCGCTTTTCCACCTCCGAGGCACTCTGAGCGCTTTGACACTGTTAGCACATTTACCTACTGATGACGCAGCATCAGGAGCAACTGGGGGTTCAGTATTTTGTCCAAGGATACTTCGACATGATCATGGGAGGACAGAGGATTTAACCAGCAACCTTGAGGTTGGGAGACGGCCACTCTACCACCTAGCCATGCCGCCTCAGTCCGTTCCATAATTTGATTCCAGACAAAAGATTAGGATGATTAGCAAGCTTTAATATCAACAAAAGTGAAGAAGGAAATGAAGAAGAGAAACAAGGTTTGTTGAATGTCACCTGTGACACTTTTTGCCAGTCAGGTGATTAAATTGCTGCGTTTGGATTGGCTGAAAGGCAAATTCTTTTTCTCTTGTTTTCTTTGGCCAGCCTCGCGCTCCTATTTTTGTCTTTTCTTAATTCTCTCTCTCTCTTTCCCTCCATCCTCTGCTGCTGCCGCCTCACACCGTCTCCTTTTATGGACCGACTCGTCTCTCTCCTCCAAGTCCTCCTTTAGTCGCTACTCTGCTGCTCAACGTAAGTCTTGGGACACCTCCAGGAAGCAAAAAGCTAGAACACATTCCTTCACTGATAAAGAGCTGTGCATTAAATATGTGCTCTTGCATGACGTCATGTTCCAAAACCAAAGTGAGAATCTCTTTTAGAGCGGAGGAATGTGACTGGCCCAAGGCAGACGTTCTGGCTGTGAAGGCTCGCTGTAGCCGGGACACATGTAGCCTTCATACATGCTAATAAACACTCAAACCACAAATTATATTTGGTTGTATTTGTATTCCCAAAGCATTTATTTATAAAAGGCCAGTGGAGGTAGGCATTCTACTTGAGTATTTCTTTCACTCAAATCAATCAAATGTCTAAAAATGTTAAAAACGACTTCGCTTGGGAGGCAAAGTGCTATAATCCAATCACGTTAAAAAGCATAAAATGTAATTAAGTAATAAAGTGTGTGTGTGTGTGTGTGTGTGTGTGTGTGTGTGTGTGTGATGCATTCTTGCTAAACAAAGCTGACACTCCTCAGACTCTCCAACAGAACTTCATTACTGCCTGACTGACAATCCATCAATCAGCAGTCAAGAGTGTCTACTCTCACTCTCATCCGACAAACACACACAGCAAATAGGAAACAATTCAGACAAAAAGAGGGAAAACATAAAATGACAAAGTCATATTAGCATGTTAGCAGCTATGACGCTAAATGAGGCTAACTGTATCTGAACATACAAGGTGAATCTACAAAACCAAAATCTAATTGGGTGCTACCAAATGAATAAATGGATGCATGGGAAACTGTCACAGTTGCCAGTGACCGCTGGTGGTTGAAGTTGTTGTTGCCTTGGTACCTGCCTTCCCCTGGCCTGTTTTCTCTTTTCTTGCAGTCACACCTTGAGCGGGCTGGAGGCGGGGACGCTGGGCACACCTGTCCGAGGACTTCTGCCACACAATCCTCGTGCTATGCCTTTTGGGCCCTGTCGCCTCCCTGCCATCCAGCTTTACTCCCAAGTTTGTACTGCTCTTCATGATGTTGCCTTTATTTGCTTTTCTGTTCCTACTTTTGCCAAGACACCATCGCTTTCTGTTTGTGGAACTGCCTTTTTGCATTTTTGTTATTAAAAGTTCGTTTACCACCACACAAGCTCTCAGCCTCTGCATTTGGGGCCCAAACCACACCAAGGACTTAACAGAATAAACCAGCCAAACCATGGACCCCGTGGAGGCCGAGCCCATTAAGCTGGCGCTACGTCACCAGGCCCAACGCCTGGGCAGACAAGAGGAACAACTGAATGCATTGGGTTCGTGCATCAAAAGCCTAGCGTACCAACAAGACGCACGCATGCAGGCTCTGGAGACACAGCTCGGCGCGTTGGTCGCAACCCTACAGCAAGGCTCTTCCACCAGTTCCTGCAGACCCCTCGCCCTCGTCAGACACCATCTTACCTGCATTCGGCGCAGCGCTGTCCAAACCCGAGAGGTTCTCCGGCGACTCCGGCGAGGTACACACCTTCTTGATTCAATGTGAGCTCCACTTCGAGCTGCAGGCAGCTGCCTTCCGCTCCGAGCGGGCACGGATCGCCTTCATTATATCCCACCTGACGGGCAGAGCCGGGAAGTGGGCCACGGCGGAATGGAGCCATCGTTCCCCCATTTGCTCCTCCTATCCAGCCTTCACCAAAGCTATAGAACAGGTGTTCCAACAAACTCCTCCTGGTCGCGACGCAGCACGCACCCTTCTGCGGATAAGTCAGGGGCGCCGCAGCACCGTTGACTATGCCGTGGAATTCCGTGCGCTCGCAGCAAAGAGTGACTGGAACGCCTCTGCTCTGTTGGACGTATTCTTCTCGGGCTTTGCCGACCCCATCAAGGACCAGATGATTCCGCTGGAGACTCTGGCGACCCTCGACGACCTCATCGCCTTGGCCATCCGCATAGACAAACGGCTCAATGACCGCCTCACGGACCGGAGACGCATCACTCCTGGCTACAGCCACTGCAGCTACCAGGCCCAACAGACACCACCTCGGCCACCCGTCAATGCTTCATCAATGACGTCCTGCGAGACATGCTTGGTCGTTTCATTTTCGTTTATTTGTACGACATTCTAATTTTTTCCTCGTCACTTGAGGAGCACGTCCAGCACGTGAGGCTAGTACTCCAATGATTACTTGAGAACAAACTACTTGTTAAGGCTGAGAAATGTTCTTTTCACTCGTCATCCGTTTTCTTTCTGGGGTTTATTGTGGAACGGGGCCAACTTAGTCCGGACCCGGCCAAACTCCAGGCCGTGGTCGACTGGCCCGTTCCTACATCAAGGAAGCTTCTTCAGAGGTTCCTGGGCTTTGCCAATTTCTATCGTCGTTTTATTAGGAACTTTAGCCGGGGCCGAACCTTTGACGAAGCTCACATCTGTTAAAGTCCTGTTTACGTGGACCCCAGAGGCAGACGCTGCATTCAGTAGACTTAAATCTTTATTTACCTCGGTTCCTGTACTTATCCAGCCTAATCCCTACTCTCAATTCATTGTCGAGGTCGACGCCTCCGACTCCGGCGTACGAGCCGTCCTCTCCCAGCGCTCTAGCGATGACCAGAGGATCCACCCCTGTGCCTTCTTCTCTCGCCGCCCTGACCCCTGCCGAACGAAATTACGACATAGGTAACAGCGAATTATTGGCCCTTATCCTAGCTCTGCAGGAGTGGAGGCACTGGCTGGAGGGCTCCGAACTCCCGTTCATTGTTCACACCGAACACAAGAACCTGTCATACCTCCGATCCGCTCAGCACCTCAACGCCCGACAGGCACGGCGGGCCCTTTTCCTTACACGTTTCAACTTCACCCTGACCTACAGCCCGGGCTCCCAAAACGGCAAGCCTGACGCCCTCTCCCGACTACACCAGTCCCCCAGTCCCGGATCCTGGGTGCCCTGCAATGGGACATCGAGCGGCGGGTGGCCAACGCGGCAAAGGAAGTCTCCATCCCAGAGGGATGTCCGGGGGCCCGGCTGTTTGTCATCCCGGGACTTCGCTCCGAGGTCCTCCAGTGGGCCCATGGTTCCAAGGTAGCATGTCACCCCGGAGTCTCCCGCACCGCCTTCCTGCTGGCGCAATGGTTCTGGTGGCCGTCATTCCAAGCTGACGTCCAGAGGTTTGTGGCCGCCTGTCCAGCTTGCGCGCGGAACAAGCCATCTCATCTGGCCCCAGCGGATTTCTGACGACCGCTTCCCATCCCCTCCCGCCCTTGGTCCCACATTGCACTGGACTTTGTGACAGGACTTCCTTCATCTAATGGAAATACAGTCGTTCTCACCATAGTAGACCGCTTTTCTAAAATGGCGCACTTTATCGCACTCCCCAAGCTTCCGTCTGCCCTGGAGATGGCAGACCTACTTGGCTCCCACGCCTTCAGACTCCACGGGATCCCTCTGGATGTGGTCTCGGACAGGGGCCCACAGTTTACATCAGCAGTCTGGAAGGTGTTCTGCAAGTCCCTTGGAGCATCACCCAGCCTGTCCTCAGGCTATCACCCACAGAGCAACGGCCAAACGGAGCGAGCCAATCAGGACCTGGAGGCGGCCATTTGCTGCGTTTGCCATCAGCAGCCCGCCTCCTGGTCCCTCAATCTGCCGTGGATAGAGTACGCTCGCAATACCCTTGTCTGCTCCGCCATGGGCCTTTCTCCGTTCCACGTTGCCTATGGTTACCAACCCCCGGCATTCCCTTCCCTGGAGTCAGAGGTGGCAGTTCCCTCCGTGGCCGCCCACCTTCAACGGACCCACCGGGCCTGGCGCAACACATTGGTTGAATTTTTGCCTAAAAAGTTACTGAATTGATTTTAAAGTTACTGAATCGTTTCGGATCGTATCGTTCTAAATGAACCAATATCGTCCTTGACCACGAATCGTGATACGAATCAAATCATTATTAAAACGAATCGTTACACCCCTAGCGTTAAGTATTGAACATGTTGGACATGTGCATTCAAAATTAGAGAGGCTCAAATTAAGTTCAGCTGTAAAGGTTATACAGTAGTACATTTTAGGGTCATACTGAAATATCTCTAACTTCTTGTAAGTAGTACAATGGTAGCACTTTAAACTATACATGTAAATATTAAGTGGAATAGATCAGTTGGACGACCAGTCCAGGTTGTACCCCGCGCTGAGAGTTAAGAAGATGGAAAACAAAAACATTTTCGTAAAATACTTGGCTAGTAAAATATTCGACAGCTGCAGCCTAAATATTCCCAAATCTTTGAATTAAGGCAAAGGAAATTCATGACACCACAGTAGTTTCAGCACATTATTAACAAGCATAGATAAAAAACAACAATCAGTTGGACGACCAGTCCAGGTTGTACCCCGCGCTGAGAGTTAAGAAGATGGAAAACAAAAACATTTTCGTAAAATACTTGGTTAGTAAAATATTCGACAGCTGCAGCCTAAATATTCCCAAATCTTTGCAATTAAGGCAAAGGAAATTCATGACACCACAGTAGTTTCAGCACATTATGAACAAGCACAGATAAAAAACAACAATTCTGCTTACAAATGATCCTCCAAAGCTGTAGTGTATATACGTTTTTATTAGAGATGTCCGATATTGGCTTTTTTGCCGATAACAAATATTGTCCAACTCTCAATTTCCAATACCGATATCGTCCAATACCGATACCGATATGTGTAACATGACATATCTCCTGTGGTGGAATTAACATATATCTGTTGTGAAGCTAATGGATACAGCATCAGAAAATAGCTTCTCAACGTGGCTGTAAACAACATTGTAAAACATTTGAGAAATACTTGCCATTAGGGTTAGGCTGTGACATTTCTTTTAAAAGTCAACAGAGTAGTCATTTACATTTTTTTGATCATCAAAAAATCCAGGGAAGAAAATCATGTGTCATAACAGAACGATGAACACTTGGAGCTAATGGCAGAGGAGGACACATTTGTTGGCCGCATTTTAAGGACCCTTGGAGTTTTTTCGAATTGGGACAGCCTTTGTGCACCGCGATGATGTCACGCACCCTGCAAATGCTCACTTGAAGGATGAAGACCCCAAAAAGAGACACAGCCAAAGACTGGGTGAGCTTTATGTGCTAGCTAAGTGAAGTGTACACTTTGCAGACTGACAAAAATATAAACGTATAATTGCTGATTTGTGTCAATCAGAAGGAGGTCGACGTGAAACCGACCTAACGTTACAGCATAATTAGCTTCACCCACGCAGCACGCCAAAGATAGCAAACACTCTACTGAGAGAAAGAAGGAATGGGCCAATGTTCACCATTGTTTCTGCCCTTTCTAAAGAAGAACACCACAGCTGTGTCTCAATTGGTATACTTGCGTAATTACACTTAGTCCTTTGAGTGCATAAGCGAGTTCACACTGAGAAGTACAGCAAAATGTAGTGCACTGTCAGTACCGGATATTGCACTCAAAACACTCAAAATGATGAGTGTGCAGTGATGGACCCAGACAGAAAGACAGTTAATGTAGCTAGATAGAAAGAATATGGTAAATATTATTATTAATTTTATTATTAATCAATTAATCAGATTTTTTAAAATACATTTTTAATTTCTGCCTCTTTATTCAGAAATAGAAGATTTAAACTGACAGAGCAAATAGGTGCACAAGTTATAGTTAAGGTTTAGGGTTAGGTTAGGGTTTCCGTATCTCTTACTGTAACCCTAGTCTAGGTAAATATTCCCATGAAATTGTTTATTTTAGACAGAGTTACACATGCTATGATTTGTGTACCCTACATGAATCACTGTATGTGGGACCATGCTGGGTCATTTTCTAGTCACAACCAACTCTGAGGCCCTTGAGCTACCTCTACATACAGTATTGTTAAATTTTCCCGAAAATTTTACAGGGTTAGTTTTTCATGCAACTGAACCACTTTAGGGAGTTAGACCATGGTTTTTCATACTTTTGTAAAATAAGAACCATCCGACTGAGGAGCGAACAACACCACAACACCAAGCTGCAGGTCGGTCTTTGTCCTGGTTAGGCCACAAAATGTCAAAAAGCATCCACTGTGACTGAATCACATGTGTCATGTGACCACAAAAGGAATAAAATCATCACGCTAACATAACAATATTAAGATGGAGGCTGACTTCAGATTGATCGTTGATTGGCTGACATGCCACAGGTGTACCTAATAAAGTGTCTACTTGGAGGAGCCAACATGGTCAGGTTGTAAAATTAGGTACATGTCCGGCGACACGTTAACAACTGCAAGTACTTACACATGTTTAAAATGTTGACATCACTGATGGTGAATGTCACATGACATTAACATGTCACCCTCACACTTCTATTTATGGCAACACACTGGTTGTGTGTTTGTCTCACACATACATATTCAACTTATTTGTCAGTGCAAAGTCCCGAGGAAGGAAGGAAGGAAGGAAGGAAGGAAGGAAGGAAGGAAGGAAAGAAGAGGAAGTGAAGGAAAGACGGTAGGGAGAATGTGAAGGAAGGAAGAATAATGATGGTGACAGTAAGGTCTTCAAATCATTAGATGACATTTTAAAAAGCAAACTCCCTTCTTTTCGTTTTCCTCATCATGTCCTTCCCAGACTAAATGGACAGTTGTTTTGGCAACACCAGCAAGAAAAGAAGCAGACTGAGCATGTGCAGAGTTAATTAGCAGTTGGTTACCTCATTAAGAAAGTAATTAGCAGAGCATGTTGACGAGTCATTCAAAGTGTAAACATCATCAGGAAGTGTTATGTCAGCACCATCAACAACAATCATCTTCATTAAGACACAAGAGTTTTTGACAGTTCATACTATATTTCTGTCACACTAATACTAAAGCAGGTCCGAGCTACAGTACCTCACAAAAGTGAGTACAACACTTTGATACAATGTACTCAGAGTACAGCTTGTATAGCAGTGTAAATTTAGCAGTGTTTTCCCATACATTAATTTCCGCCACAAATAAATTTGGATCACAACAAATATATTTGGCACTATCAGATGCACCTCGCTCATAAACACATTATAATGCACCACGTCTGCCAGAAAATAAGGAGACGTAGAAGCATCTGTCTTGCCAAATTCATGACTTTGACTGACTTATATTTAGCCAGTAACCAAACCCGTCTAAATACTCTTTTTTTAAAAAGTGACAAATCTAGTCGATTTTTGACAACTCTGACATGAAAGTACATATCACTATTCTCAATGAGCAGCAAGGACTGCTATGGGCCCCTCTCCCATTTAAAAGCACCCACAGGTGGCTCCGTCCTGTTTGTGATATTAAAACTGTCACGCCATGGCATGGTGTTCTGTTGGCGATGACCTCAGGATGCAGAGACGGGACCCAGTGCAGGTAAAAATATTTAACTACAAAGCAGAGAAGCAAAAAGGAAGTTTGCAGATGGTATGTGAAACAAAAAGCAAAGCAGCCAACAAACATACGGCAAGCAGGGACCAAACAAACACAACCAATACTCCAACAAATGGAAGATGCCGCCAGTTGAACTACAGTATAATCAAAATACAAATTAACAGCAGGTCTTGTTTTTTTCCCATGTACCGGCAAAATAGCATTTTTTTCAGAATACATTTATACCATACTTTCAAGCCAAATGCTTCTTGTAAAGGTGTTCCTTTGAAGCAGTCATCAGTGAAATGATCACTTCAAAGAACAGAACTCAAAGTGGAATGTCCATCTGTCTGTCGTTCTCTGTAATTGCTTCATCCATCGTTGTCTTAAACCTTCCTCTTTTTCAAAAGAAAAACAAACTTACAGTGTTAATCCGATTCTATGAACATTCAGCAGGAATACAACGTTTTGGCATGACTACTATTTTAATGAAAAATATACTGAAAAAAATATATATGTATATATATATATTATGCAAATTGGATGACTGGATGATAATGTGATTGTCATGGCGTCACACCTCCCACCTGTACCACTCCAGAAACTCAAGACTGTTGTCAAGACATTTGTCAACATGTGGAAACAAACATTATTTTAAATTTTTATTTGGCATTATTATTAACTCACTAACTTCAGCCTGGGGAAGCTCACTTCATTCACAACATTTACAACACATTTGACAACGTCTGAGCCTTTTCCTTCTGTTTCTTTTTCGACCACTATCCTTTTAGGCCAGGGGTCAACCACCTTTAGCAACAAAAGAACCATTTCGCCTTCTCTTCCAGTGAAGAAAAATGGTCTGGGGCCGCAAAACATTACACAGCTTAGAAGCGTTGAAAAGGTTTACCATAAATTCCGGTGTATTAGCCGCTATTTCTTTCTTAAACTTTGAGCCGTGCGGCTTATACAGCGGTGCGCCTAATTTATGGCTAAATCCTAATAGCTCTTTTTTAGCAGGATCCAATTACAAGCTATCAGCGCACTCACAGCAAATTTGTCAACCCATTGGTTGTCAGTGGAGGTCAGTATTTATACCAAGGTTTCCGCTCCATGTAATTGATCGTGGCAACCCGCCACTACAAAATAAAAGCTGCCACACCTTAAAAATGAACTTGAAAACAATGTTATATTGTGAGAATGTATATTCTGCATATGCTATATAGATACATGTATAGCTTATTATTTACGCACATACTGACCACAATTAGTTTGAAAACAACGTAAAATATAAAAAAATTTCACTGCGCTGTATTTTGAAAAACATGCACTGGAATCGCCTCTCTGTCAAGTCGACACTGGTTCATGTCACGGCACTAGTGTCTTGTGTCGACGCTCTCTGTGTTCCTTATCATTGTGCAAATAAAAAAAGTATATAAAATTGACGACAGCTTGTCACATGCAAAGCCTATTTACAGTATGCCAGTGTGTGTGATCGCTCAGGTTTCAATGTCATTCGACTTTCTGGCGTCTTTTACCCATTTGCACTGTCTCTCTGGCGGTAGCTAGCTAGATCATGGGCGAGCTAGAAGTGGCTATCACATCGTTGTTAACTTAGTGTCACTTAACAATCTTGCTCTCTTATCATTATAATACTTATGGCTTGTCTTCAAAACACTAGCTGTGCGTCTGAGTTGTTCAGCAAACACATAGTGTGCCCAGTGATGGTCACAGTGATGCTATCACACTCCAACAAGTAGCTCATATATTTAAAAACACTTAACATAACTAAATTCAGCACACAGCAACTTCATACTCAAAAGGTGTTCATACAATTATCGAAACATGTCCTAATGTGACTTTAAATCGAGAAAAAGCCAACATTTTAAAAAGTTTCCCATAATGTGTCTGAGCAACGCATTCATTGGGCCGCTGCAATGACGTCACCTTCCCTCACCGGTGCAGCTGATTCTTCCTCTAAATTGAACTTAATCACCGGCGCGGCATATACACTGGAAATTACAGTAATCCTTTTTAAATTGAACCTGTTACAACAACAGATTTCAACTAACAGAAGCAAAGTGTGCATGTGTAGGCCTACTATGAAATAATTTAAACATTGAAATATGTAGTTTTTTGAGTGAGTCGTGTACTTGTATAAAATCAAATAAAACGTAGCCAACTTTAACATAAAAAAGCCCGTTATAGTTCACATATATCAGTGCTGTCTATTCAATATCCTTTACATCACTTGACTCACCACAGGCAATTCAATATGCTTGCGCTGAATTAACGTCATCAATTTGCCCCCGGTGATGTTTTCTAGTGGCCCTGTCCTTAATTGTTTTTGCAGAGAGAGGCATTTCTTTCATTTTCTAAATCATTTCCTGTTTTTTTATTTTTTAATTCAGAGAATAGATGCTCTGATATTTATTATATTATGAACGATTCTTTCATGTATTATCCATCTGTGAACGGCTTTCGCCCTCTCTCCGCAGTCCAGCCACAACACTAGCAGCTGTAGGTGAGTTATGAGCGAAGGTATTCTGCTCAACCTTCCGTAGTAGTTCCGAAATCGCCGTCTTACGCCCATCTGCAGTTGGGTACTTGTTGAGTGCATGTTTTGAAAATGTCTTTGAACGTTACATTTTCTGTTGGCCAATTTTTTGCCACATATCAAGCACACGGGTGGGTAAGCCAGTGTCACTGTCTATTTTCTTCACATATTCATAGTTATGGATAGCTTGCCACGGGGGTATCACACTCTCAAGACGTTTTCTTCGTGACCCACTGAACACACTGGTCCACCTCTCCCTTCCCTCCCCTTAAATCAAGTTATGAAGCATTGTATTTTATATTTTTGTCACGTGTCCCCAAGAGAAGGTGGCCATACACGTGTGTGTGTGCGTGCGAGCGTGCGTGCGTGCGTGCGTGTGTGTGTGTGTGTGTGTGTGTGTCCTTCATGCACATGCACAGCTGAGGGTCTAACAATCAGCACCACTGTCCTCAGCAGGAATGCATGACTGAATACCGTTGGTGTGTGTGAGGACGTCATTGATTAGTTGTGTAAGTGTAATTTAAACTTGATATTGGCATGAAGTTAGACTGACAGTTAAGATGTATTATTGTTTGAACTAAAGGTTCACTTTAAGGTGGGATGATCCACCAATGTTTGTGTTGGTGTCCATTGACCTCTAAAGCTGTCACTCACACTCACACAGAGAAGGAGACGCCTGTTTGTTAACACGGGTATGCATGTGCGTGTGTGGTATTTGATGTGACATACAATGGCTACTGTGTGTATGTGCGTTTTCGTAGTTAGGTAGTCATAGATACTAACACACTGCCTCACAAGTACAAAGAGAGCTATATGCCCCCTTCAACACACACACACACACACACACACACACAATGATGTGTGATGTCATGTCTTTGAGCTAATCCATGATCCACAAGTAGACAAGAAAGAAAAAGGCCAAAGAACATCTGCTCCACAGTACAAGTGGCACTTTGCATTGTGGCAACTTTACAATGAACAAACAAATGAATGAACATGTGATGTCAACAAAGATGACCACCAATATTCATTTAATGGACTTCACCTACATCATCACATAGTTCTATGCTGATGTAGATTATTTTGGCAGTGTAGATAATTCCAGTCATTTAGACAACTTTCACAATAAACACCATGCAGACCAAAGGTTCCCAACCCCTAGGCTGCAGACCAAAGGAAGAACAAGATGTAAGAAAGAATACGTATGCAGATACACGAGATTGGGTCTACGGGAAAGAGACAAGATTTTAAAGTTACTTTTAAGAAAAGTACAATGAAATCGATCGGTTGATCGGTACATTATTTTAAGTCTGAAATTGACATGGATTGATCAGAAGTTGCTATATTTATTGTTTATTATTTAGCTATATGTGCACTGTGTATGTGTGTAAGTGATCTGTTAAACTAATTATTATTAATTACTTTTAATGATCTGTATGAAGTTGGTGATTCATGCAAACATCCAGTGATGGCAAATAGAGAAATAATCTGTCAGCCTTGTTTACTGTATTTTTCTCAAAAGCACCATGTTCAGTACGAAGTAAAGTTTTCCAACTGACTTTATATCACCAGCCAAATTAGAAGCAAGCAGACGGGAAAAAAAAATGCACCACGTACGTTACAAAATAAGTTTACCAACTAACTTTACATATCACACAAACCAGAAGAGAGGGGAGCTGAAGAAAACTGAGTACTGATTCGTGCAATGTGAGCTTGAGTCAAATCAAGCAAGCACGGATCCATAATTATCCATAATTAATTTATACCTAATTCCCTTACAAAAACTACGGGAATCGAGGAAACTTCACCTGTACTGTCCAGTATCCAGTTATTTATTTCACAGTCAGACTGGTTGAATTTTTGGCTAAAAGGTTACTGAATCGATTTAAGGTTACTGAATCGTTTCGGATCGTATCGTTCTAAATGAACCGATATAGTCCTTGAATCATATCGGCAACCACAAATCGTGATATGAATCCAATCATTATTAAAAAAATCGTTACACCCCTATATTTTATGTGTCCTTCATGTGCTCTGTGTACAGTTTGAGTGACTTAGGTGTTCATTAATCTATCATGTAAGTATAAGTACCTACTTACACTAAAACTCCACTTACAATGCCATCGAAGGAACAGAACTCGTATTGTGCATAAAAGGAGCATCTTCTGTCATGGATTTGGAAACTAAGTACAGTACACTTATGAGACACAGAAATAGTGTTTTGGTGCACTTTCCTGAAAGCAGTTTTCCAATACAGAATGAGTGAATACATTCTAAGTTTATATATGACATACTTTTATTCAATTATTGTAGGTGTTGGCAGCAAACGTTTTGTTTTCATTTGACAAAGAAATTCTCATTGTCCCCCCCCCCACACCCCAACCACACAGGAGGAACAACACACTTCAACACCCCCCATATGATTAATTAAATTCATGAAAAGCTGCCTCCAACTACTGAATGAATGAAAACACACTGTTCTTATTGCTGTAACCTTCTAGAAGTGGCATCAAGAGACGCCCCATCATTCCCAGTTTTATAAGCATTGCTGCGGCTTACACACGTCCTGCCTTTCCTTGCGGGAACGCACACACACGCACACAGATGTTGGCCTGGCCTGAAGCGAGGCATCTGTTGCTGGTCGTCAGTGAGCACATTCCTCGTCTACAAACACACACTCACAGTACAAAAATATACAAAATCATTCCTTTGCGCACACACACACGCACACACACACGCACACACACTCCTCCATCCTAAAACAGAACGCAACCGCCACCCTTGTTTAGCTTAAATACTACACAGTTTGTCACAGTGCATGTGTGTGTCTAATCAAGCATCCTTTGTTGACCGTCAAACAGCCCATGACTGTGAAGATCACATGGCGCCACATCAGGCCCAGCGGGGTTCATTCAGCTGAGAGTCACATCTCCTTTCTGACGACAAACTTCAATCAGACGACACTGTTTACGTTAACGTGTGTGACGTGTTTGATGGGTGTGATAACAGCTGAGCGGTCACACCAAACAGAGAACACTTCTTCCCTGTGGTAGACGCCACACGAGATTGATGTGAAGTGGAGTCCAGAAGAGGCAGCGGCACTGATGGTAAGGGGCAGGTCCAGTAAGCCTGCAGCGTGATCGTGATGTTCATGAGACTTTCGGGTCCAGTGTGAGCGGGTCCAAACAAGTTGTCGATTTTGTGTGTGTTTTTTTCTGCTGAACTCGTGACTTTTGATGCACACTGTTGGCTTTTCGGACTCTAAAGTTGATGACACAGCAAAAGAAGCTTTGCTGATAAAAACATGAACCGTATGAAAGGTGAAGAGAGAGGCTGGAAATTGTCAACAAAGAAGACATTTAGTTGACAAATCATGTGGTCTTTTTACACCATATCAGCCTCTCTCCCTCGTTCCCTGCGGCAACGGCTGGTTGCTAAGCATGGATATAATAGTCTTTATTCATGCCCCCACAGTCACATAATCCGAATAAATAAACACAATTTGATTTCAGTGTCTGCAGAATAAAGTAAACACATTGTTGAACATCAACCTTTGTTCACTCGAAGATGTCCTACTTGTTCTATCTTGGTTCAGCACAAAGCAACATGGCTGGTTCTGGTCCAAATCAATGACTTATCCGTATCATCCCATTAGACCGAGCTCTAGATTGTTTAGTGCATTTATTCTGCATCTCTGTAGCTGCTGGACTCTCTCCAATTTGAGACACTAACTAGGTTTCTAGTCCAAGGCTGGCTAAGGCTTTTAGTCTTAGATTTTTATCAGTACATTCACAACATGGCGGCTGCTACAAGCTGACTGTTGCTGCATCTCAAATGAAATACTTGCCGTCAGTACACTTCAATAAGTACTGTACACTGTGTACACTGTGTACTTAGCTCCTGAGTGTGTCAATTTTGACACTGTAGCACTATACCAAATTCATTTCTGTCATTGTATACTTACTGGAAATGACGATCACAATATTTACCTTCTTCTTCTCTCCTTTTTAGTAGTGAACTGCAACCACTCAAAGGAGCATTATCGCCAAAATTTGGATCACCCATAAAGTATCTGCCAGCTTTTTTTACCCTCTTCTCCATTGTACAATAATTAAAAATGAATTTCTTATTAATTTTTCTGGCTTGCATGTACCCCCTGCTTCAAATGAGGCCCTTGCTATTTGTTTTGTTTGGTAGTCCCTCCCCTTCCACAACGTAGCCAAGATGGCGATTACTTCGGGTGGTGAGTGTGCAGTTTTGAGTATGGATGCACCGGTCCACATTTGTTCTCTTCCAATCCCATCCCAATACCTGAATTTGGATATCTGCCGATACCAATACAAGCTTTGTTTGCTTTAAAGATGCAGCTATGGCAAAAAAATATCAGCAAATGGCAACCGTAGGGATTTCAACACATACAGCGCCGCGCACAAGCACTCAGCCTGACGCGTTCACAGTTTCACAGATAGTCAAACAATACAGAACTCTTAACACTGTACATACTGTAACTTCCAGGTCGGTACTATTGTCGATTCTGTCAGAGGGGGCCGACAGAGTTTTTTCCTGTGTGCCTTGCACACTGCCACTTCCATATTACCGTATTATCATTCATAGTGGCGATGCCATAGTTCACAGTCTGATTGGCTTCTGGCTGCCCTGTTCTCACGATACAGCTTTTCTCCAAACGAGAAATGTCGTCATGTTTTAATCTCGCAAGATCTCGTGACACCCCTATTCAATACTGAAACAATTTTGGCTACATTTGCTGATATTCTTCTAGCTACATTTGCTGACAACATTATAGCACAAACATGGCTCATGGATAGGAAATCTCCGCAGGTGGTATCAGAAATTCGCAATACATGAATTACGCTGCTATCTGCACCAGATACTTAATCGGATCGGCCCCATCCCTAGTTTTGAGTGCAACTTCCGGGTACTGACATGTACTGCATTTGGCATAGTTCTCAGTAAGTGTATTTATGCAAGTGTGCCAATTGACACACAGCATGTATTAGCAACGCATCCGAAAGACGGCAGGAAGCAGCCTAAATCCAGGTTTCGCCTCCTGTCTACTTGTCCTCAGTCTCAGAGCACATTGTGGCTGGCATGAGTAGAGTGTTGGAACACAAGGACTGAACATACGGAGAGCAAGGCATATTGGAACACACTTGTTTAAAAAAAAAAAGTGACCATGACGAGTTGGTCAATGCATCAACATTGTGTTGGTAGCAATGACGTCTCATCTACGCCTACATGACACAATCTTTATGTAGGAGTTGGATCATTTGTGATGACTTCTCATCAACTACCACACATCTAACGCCCCTTCCTGATGCAACAATCATAAGTCTCACAGGTTGGATCGCGCTAGTGAAGCAAAAGATAAAAACATTTTTTTATGTGCATCTGGCATGAAGTTTTAAAATTTCAAAAAACATCCTCATGTTAAGTATTTATTTTAAGAAAACAACTTGACACACATATTTGGCTTTGATTTTGTCTCAACTCACTTTGCTTCAAAAATATTGGTATATACAGTACACTAGGTCCCCAACTTACAAACACCCGACGAGCGAACATCCGCGGATACGAACACAAGCCGACTGGTCTATATTTTTTTATTTTGCCTTGTAGTCGCTCAATTAGTATTTATACTGCTACTGTACATGCTTGACCAGTAGAGGGCACTGTGACACTGATAATGGGACCAACAGAGGCAGCGCTGGGGAGCTATAGCTAAATGGAAAGCTAAATTATACAACCCAGACAGAGCGTGTGATTAAAGTTTATGAAGAGTTAATAGGCCTGCTTAATTCTACACCACCCACAGAACACTACCTCTTTTAGAAGAGTCTAACGACGACGACGATTTGTCCTTTTTTTCAATAACTCCTCCTCCAACTCCACCACAACGACGTATGCTCGGCCACTCCTCTTCAAAGGTAAATAACATTAACCTAGTGTAATGGATTTGGGACAGCACTATGCCGCCAAAATTCACACACTCATGAAGTACACAGTACACACACTATATTTATAGCAGTGTACTGGCAGCTTTAACTGTCTTCTCACGTTTGACCAAATTTTAATGACAATCATGACGATGCAGTGGTAGCGTTAGCATTAGTGTTAGCGCGATGAGATTGCTGTCACCAGAGTCGAGTGCAAAGCCACCAGACGGGAAAATCCCTTTTTGAAATGTAGAGCACACTCACATGCACACCGAAGAATTAGTTCAAACTAAAAAAGAAAGTGTGATTCTTGGATGTGCGAGTTGAGTGAGTGTCAAGGTTGTGTATGAAGTAGAGCCCGATGGGCCGTACGTTATGACGTATCACCGATTAATCAATATCAGTGATTAACCGATATATTCACTTTTTTTTTGCTGTGTCTGTCTCTCTCTGCTGCTCCCTGCCCGAGTACCTGGCCCCGCCCCCTCAAACACAGACAGAGCAGCGAGGTACCACTCTGCCTGCCTCACTCAGGCCCTGGCCACACAGAAACATTCGTGGGATTTTTTTCTTTTCTTTTTTGGTGGGTTGAAAAAAATTTGCCTCCACACTGTGCCGGATTAGTAAAAAGCTGCATCCAGACGGAAACGGATCACTGGGTGAACATGATGTAATACACAAGGCACACCTACGTGTGGCGCTATAAACAGACATGCAGACTGAACCACTTGGCACAACAAACTATAGAAGAAGAAAGGAGTTTCCAAGGCTCATCTAGACTTACGAAGAAGTGGAATTACTTCTGTGAGTCATTTTGGAGAAAAAGACAACAAAATATAAGAAGAATGTTGATTTGGGAGTCATGTCCATCGAAATATTCAGATATTATGTTGGCTTGTCATCAAACCTCCGGTGATGGGGTGGCGACGGGTCGGTGATGTCATCTTTTCTCAAAAACAGCGGTCTATACGTCTACATGAAAACAACAAGCCACAGTTTTCAGATTTTCCCACTCTAGAAGGCATTTTCAAAAAATACCGTTTCAGGGCACCCAGAACGCCGTTTCCATGTGGAGGACAGGCTGAAACAATAAAATACTTTGCCGTTTTAACCCCTCACTTGGCTGCAGTAAAGGAGACGACTTGAGAAACGCCGAAAGATATTGCATTTTTTTACACCATGGTAAGAAACAATATAACACTACACTAGAGTGCCACGCTGTCAGGGGCCGTCAAGGAGACATCTCTGTGAGAAAAACAAAGATAGATGCAACTATTCATTCACATGTCCACCATTATCTAAAACTATTATACATCATTTTAAAGTGAAATAAAGATATTTGCAGATATACACAGCATTCCACTTCACTTCATACTTCCATGCAAGATTTCCAGGGGCTCATACATTCACAAGTTAATGTCTTCATTAAAATCATTTTGAAAATGTTCCAAGTAATGTATCTAGTTGTAATTTTATATATTGCATGTTTTGAAATCAGCTACATTGTTAGATAACTGTAGTTAAGTCCCTTGTATTAAGTCTAGTAACATGATGCATGTTTTATTATTTGTTATTTTGTTTGTAATCAACTTTTTCATTTTCACTTTTTAATGTTTGCTTCAGCATTTGTTTTTGAGCTGTTTGCAAATACTCAGTGACTGCAGATAGAACTTTTCAATAGCTAGTAAATATGACAAATTGATATTGGTAAAGATGTTTTTGCGAACAAGCCTTTTATGAACATATATTAGTTTAACAAGACCTCACATTAGCCTATGTATTATCACTTCCAGCCGAATGCAGCTTTGTTTTTATTTTAAAATGGTCAACTATAGTATCAAATTCTACGCTTATTACCAAAATGCACTAAATGTATATATTTTCATTTCACAGGCAGAGGGGAAGAGTAAGGTGTGAAGACACTTCACAAAAGACTCAACAGGCGTTATGTTGTGCAGTGTGCAAGTTAGCCAGGGGTCCAGCAAAGCAAAGAACACTACAAATTTGTGGCAACACCCAAAAGTAAATCACAAAGAGGCATGTCCTTATGTTGACAGTGTTACTAATTAAAGTTCCTTATTTTCATTTAGTGGTATTCTCCTTCTTTGCGTTGAGTTGTATTTTGGGTATTATAAGAACTTATGTTCATGTACAGCAGGGGTCACCAACACAGTACCCACGAGCACCAGGTAGCCCCCCACGACCACATGAGGTGCCTGCAGGCCTGCTTTTCATTCAGGTTTTCAGTTAATAATGTGAGAACACTAGAAAGAAATGAAACATAAAATGTGAGTTGTGGATACCAGCATTTTGTGAATGTTTTGGTAAAACAAGCATATTTGAATTGATTGGGTTGAAAAAAGGTATGAAAATAATTTCTACAAAAATGAGTAGCTCGTGGCCATTTTTATTTTCTAAAGGTAGCTCTCATAAGAAAAAACGTTGGTGACCCCTGATGTACAGTATATATCCTGTGTATATCAATGCTCTTACTGCATTTCATACATCGGCTGATATATATCGGTTATTGGCTTTTTTCAGCCCCGACTATTGGTATCGGCCCCAAAAATCCTGTATTCGTCGGGCTCTACTCTGAAGGCCAGCACTGAGCACAGCGCTACAGACATGCTTGCCTGGTTGTGACAGCAAATAAAACAAAGTGTAACATGAGACCAGGACAAAGACTCATGAGAGAAGACGGACTGTGGAGTTGAGTTGGGGTAGCAGTCACATGATGCTATTGATAACCAAACTGAGGGCGAGAGTGAATTCTGATTGTTTTCTTGTTGGGCTTAAGATGAGAAAATGATTAAATGACGGAGTATCCTTTTTTGTACAGCAACAAAGACCTGAAAGAATCAATAGTGTGGGAGGGGGGACACGGCGGGGTACGGGTCCCTGATCATCCATCTTCATCATCACATCAGCTTTCAGCAGGAAGACACCCCAACTTTCTGACAAACTGCTGCCTCCTCACATTCAAACTGATAACAAAGGACAAATGACTTAATCCCTTTTGTTTTCTTTTATTGAGTGAAAACCTTCAGAAAAGACGACACGCAACCCAAGAACTTTTTACTCTCAGGAGATTCTTTTGTTTGGACAACTTTCCCACAGTCTGAACTTGCTTGTTTCAATGAAGGCTTGTCATGCAACACTACATGGACAACAAAGCGTCAAGGGATGTGTCTCAATTTACGCACTTGCATACTTACACTTTTGAGTGCATAAGTGCAGCAAAGTGCACCATCAGTACCCGGATGTTGCACTCAAAACACTTAAAATCGTGAGTGGGCAGTGATGGACTCTTACCATTGTCAATTAGGGGTGTAACGGTACGCTAAAATGTAATTTCGGTTTGGTTCAGTTTCTTGAAGTGCTTGGTTGGTAGTTGGTACTTTTCGGTACAAAAAAGGAAGAAAAAAATGACTTAAAATGCTTTTATTTTAAAAAATGCAAACACAACTTTTTTTTTAAATAAATAAAAGCGAACCATTTGGGTGATATTTCAAATAAATTAGACAGAGATTTTTTAAATAGAAAAATAATAATAAAATAAACAGTTGTATTTAAACAATTGTTTAAACATTGTGGCGAAATGTAATGGACAGTTACAGTTAAATAGCTCTCTGTTGCATGTGAAGTCCAACCATCTGTCGTAAGTGACACATGTGATAGCTCGTTGATGACATCACTTTTAGCTTTTTATAAAGTGCTGGTATAACTTTCTGGCTAAAGTGAGGACGTGATGGTATTTCGTAGCGAGGTTCAAGAACTTTAATCATGTACAATCATGGAAAAAATGCTTAGACCACCCTTGTTTCTTCTGTTTAATGATCCATTTTAATGCCTGGTACAACTAAAGGTACATTTGTTTGGACAAATATAATGATGATAACAAATATAGCTCCTAAGAGTTGAATTTACAAGCTGATATTTAGCAACTTCCAAAATCGCTTAAGTTCTTACATGAATAGCTATAGCATTGTACTGCCAAAAATGAAACGGTTATGAGCTATTTTTGTTGTGATTGTTATATTTGTCCAAACAAAGGTACCTTTAGTTGTATCAAGCATTAAAATGAACAAGAAACTGAAGAAATAAGGGTGGTCTAATCATTTTTTCCATGACTATACTTAAAGCCAGCGTTCTCAACAACTGAATATGGATGTAATCTCGTGGCTATAAATGCTCCAATACCATGTGTTACTGCTTTGGCCTGCTCAGAGTTGCTTGCTCGAGGTTGTTTATATGCTGAAGTTATCGGTGTTTGCACTAAGCTGGTTTTCTTTCTTGTTGCTGTAACATTCACTGCCGGATGATACCGCTTTAAATGCGCTAACATGTTAGATGTGTTTCCTGCAGCATACCTGATATATGGAACAATGTCGACACACAACTTTGGATTTATCCACTTGCGTTTGTCCATCCGTAATTTTAACAAGGAAGCCAATGTGTTCCCAAACAGAAGACCGTAGTGAAATGGGAGGGTCTTCCAGCTCAGGCTTCTCGGTTGCATTTGCCATGATGCCATTTGTCACGCCTGAGAGCTACTAGAGTTCCTCCCCCTCAATCAGTAGTGTCCGACACTCAGAGGCATCCATGCGGAAACTCGCTCACAGGACTTTTGTTCCGCGTGAAACACTGAGATCACTCTAGTAATACATTTAATGAGAAAAATAGCACAAAATATAACCAAAACAGTATGCAAGTGGACCGAACCGAACCATGCAGAACCGAAACGGTTCAATACATTCATGTGAACCATTACACCCCTACCGTCAATAGTCACCATCTTGGCTATGTAGCAGAAGCGGTGGGACTAACTCGCGTGATTGTAAATCACCATGAAAAAGGTGAGAAGAAGAAGTGGGTAAATATAATGATTAATATTAATTTCATTCATTTCAGTTAATTTCATTAATATCAACAACAGTAATGGATTTGGGGCAGCACTATTCTGTCAAACTGCACACACTGAGGAACTAAGTACACAGTGTCCAAAGCATACTTACTGAAGTGTTCCATTTGAGACAGAGCCTAGGTTGTGATAAGTAGTCCTCTGGAGGACACTACAGCCATAAATGTAAATCCTGATTTTGTGTGTAGGCGGGACCAGATTAAAGACACGATTGCATAATCAATTCAGCAAAGTCAACAAAGGACAACAATTGGTGACATGTTTTTTGTGGAGGTGACCGTTCTCTGTCAACCAATCAACATATTGCACTCTGTCTACCGCCGCCCCCTTTAAGTACCTCGACAGAAGCAATGTTATTTGGATCATGCAATGACCTCTGAATCCACCCGGCACCAAAACAAAGTACATATATAAAATAAGTACAGTACTTTAATGTCTCCTGTGCACCCCTCCCCGTGTGTGTCACTGAACACCTCGGAGCGAAGACACCAGAACGCCTTTCCCCACCTGTCTGACACAGCGACAGGTTTATTTACATATGTAAAAGAGCCACCTGGCAGCTCTCCAGGGCACCAACCGTCTTTCCCGAGGCTGGGATGTTTGGGGTGTGGCACTGTGAAAGGCTGGCATTTCTACACACAAGAGAGGCAGAGCCTGAAGCAGAGAGTGTCCCTGCCTGATCTCATGTCATGTGACCAATCCAGGTCCAGTTTGCTCCAACATTCCTACAGCTGAGATGTTCACTTCCTGCTGTGTCCAACTTTCCGTGAACGGATGGCGAGGTGGCGTGGCGAGGGTTCTGCCTCTGTGACACGTTGCTCAGAGAGCCACAAATCATGAGCACTTCCTGGCAGGCCAGCCACCCGCTGGACTTTGCGCCACTTCCAGCTCCTCAAACAGAACGCCAAACGTCTGACGGGCCAGAAGACGTCAGCAGCAAGCAGGCCAGAGTGCTGTCATTAACATTACTGCCACAGTGATGAGAGAACTCTGAGGAAGATTCCAGAGAGAAAGACACAGATGGAATTCATCACCAACCTCCTTCTCTGACCCACTGGTACTAGTGCCAGAACACTTTCAAGTGTCAGAAAGGAATATGGGCACAAACAAACCGCTGATGCAGCATCATGGCATATATCCATCACACAATTCAGGTCCAATTATGACATCCTGACCTTTGTAAATCAGACATAAGACTTTCAAATGCTTGAACGTGAGGAGGACACCCGGCAGTGTTAGCTGTCTACTTCATGTTTACTTTGTGGGGCATGAGCATGACGCTGACAATCTCATAAAGTGGTGTTCTTTCAGATGATTACACAAAAGCCTTAAAGACTGACTTGACCCTGCCCCAATTTCAGCTTCATTCACTTCATACAAACTAGTGCCTCTCATCCCCAGCAGCCCCCGCCTACCTCCCCCTTCCAGCTGTGCGAAGTGCCAGAGAGCAACGACAAGGTGGTAATGGTAATGGTAATGGTAATGGTTTAATTTTATTTGAACATGCATACAAGTTACAATGGAATACTTCACATAATTTAATTCACAGTTCCACATGTCCAAAAGGAGAAGGAAGAAGCAAAGCTTATTTAATCCTACCCCTCATCCATTTCACATTAGTTGCAATACATTCGTTCACCTCCTGTATTACAAATGTACTCTTTGCCAATTGTAAATACCTAGGAAAGTGATAAGGCAATACAACAATTTAGTGAAATGATAGTCAAGGTTTATACTTACTGTAAGGAAACTACAGACTTAATGATAGTAATAAATTGATAATAGCTGATAAAATAGTTGACAGAGACATATTTTGATAATGAGTGAGTATAGACCATGTACACCAGAAATGAAGAGTTAGTAGTCAGTGTAAGAGTCGTTAGAAATAACTTTGTATGCACACAGTGGTACAGGAGTCTTCTTCCTTGTACTTTGTAAACATCAGCTGCTTATACTGTTTATTGAAATGGCTCATTTTTGTGCATTGTTTGACTTCCTTACTCAGTCCGTTCCACAAGTTACAGAAATGCTGAGAGTTTTTTGTGTTGTCTGTGCATACAAGTGTTTTAGGTTTCATTTGTCATTAAGATCATACTTCTCCTCTCTTTTGAGAACAATTCTTTTACGGCGCATGATATATTTAAGCTCGCAGATATATATTCTCCTAGCTTCACATATTAGCTCCTGTCTGCTAAGTAGCTTTTAAACCAGGTGTGCCAGGCAGAAAGTGCCTGAGTCCTTTAATGATGCAATCTGACAGAAACACCAACGATCCCTCCAAACATGCCTCCCTGCTGCACCAAGGATGACATAACCACCCTAACAAAAACAACACAGCAGACAAGACAAGCACAGTCCAAAGTCCTTCAACAATGAAGACTCCCAAAATCACACCAAAATATGTGCGTGTGTGTGTGTGTGTGTGTGTATCACACTTGTGATACACACACAGACTTGATGATGATGATGATGATGACGTGATAATAATGACACTGATAATGTATGAAATCAGTTTTTTCCCCAAATTGAGTTTTTTTTACCTTTTACACTTACTTTACCACCATAAAGTGTGTGCTTTTTATGTCGGTGAATAAAATGTCCATTTATTAAATACAAAAATCTTTACATTTATTGATGCAATACATCAATGGACAGTTTGGCCTAGTATTTCAGAAACCGATGTAGCTTCATTAACTTTTTAAATGGGATGTCAGCCTCTAAACACATTGCTACAACATCCTCAGACTTTACTGTCCATGCTTGTGGTTAAGGAAGACGTGCTTCCCGATGCCATTCCAGTTGCATTGTTTTATTAACCAGAGGTAAAACACAACACAATGTAAACACACTCATACAGCCTCAGTCACACACACACAGCCACACAAGCATGCATTGCAAAACTAAGCCAGCCAGCTTCCAAAACGCTCGATGCCAAGTAAGAGATGAGTTTCAAAGTTGTTTTTGACGACTTATCTGGTGTTTTCAGTGGCCGCTTCGACTTATTGTTTAGTTTGGGAGGGGGACGGTCTAGTGTTTGTGAGGAGATGCCGCACAAATGAGCGGCCCGCTGGGTAAATATTTCCTCACACAAACATTTCTTCTCACCACGACAGCATTTTTTCCACAATATGCCAATTTCCGTGAGATTCTCGTTTAACGTGAGGGTCCGTTTTTATTGGCCAATTCCGTGATTCCAGAAAATCTTTACCTACTAATGATGGTGAGGAGGAAGACAGTTACAGCAACAAGAACAATGAGAATGTTAATACGGATAATGTTGATGAGAATGAGGATGATGACAATATCAATTAGGATGATGTTGATCAGAATCATGAGAATGACGATTCAGATGTTGAGAATTATGATGACCATCTTAATGTTGATGAGAATGATGATAATGAAAATGTTAATTAGAACGGTGATGATGAGAATGATGATCAGAATGTTAATTAGGGTGATTAGGATGACAGGGTTTCCGCTACATGTAATGGATCAATCAAAGCCGCCGCAACTTGGAAATGAGTTTGGGTTTTTTTTATGTGAAAACAATATTAAGTAAGACAGTGTATGAATGGATATACACTCCTGATCAAAATCTTACGACCAGTTGAAAAATTGCTAGAATTTGCATTTTGCACATTTGGATCTTAATGAGGTTTTAAGTAGAGCTACAATATGCAAAAACAAGAAGGGGGAGTGAGACAAAAAAATGTGGAGAAAATGAAATAGGTTGTTTATCATAAAAACGTTTCACTACACTTAATTTTGAAAAACATGCACCGGAATCACCTGTCTGCCCTTTCGGCACTTGACAGATAAGGAGTGAAACAGAAGGCTGAGAGAAAGGCATTTGAAGTTAATTAATGCATTTGTGGTTCAAGCCTGTGAAAACGACCCTAATGTTGACATTATTACCGACAGTACGTTGAAATATTTTCTTTTCAATTCCTGCCACGGCAGTCCACCTCCCATGCTGCCCACCCCCACAGCTTCAAAAAATAGTAGGGGAAACCCTGGATGCTGAGAATGATGATGACTGAGAATGTTAATTAGGATGGCGTTGATGAGAATGATGATCACAATGTTCATTAGGATGAGAATGACGATGACTGAAAATTAAAACGTCGATTAAGATGATGAGAATGTTGATGTTTATGAGTGTTATGATGATGACAATGTTAATTAGCGTGGTGGTGACGAGAATGATACATTAATTCCCATGATGTTTATGAGAATGATGATTATTTAGGGGTCGCATTGATGGTTTTGACTTAGTTTTTAACACCGGGTGCCCTTCCTGATGTAACCCTGGCCAGGAATCGAACCCATGCCATCTGCCATGAAAGGCAGAGGCGTGTACCATTCTACCACCAGGGATAGAATGATGAGAATGATGATTAGAATGAGACTGTTAATTACAGTAGGATGATGTTGATGAGAGTGATGAGAATGGTGGCAAGGTAGAGGAAGAGGAGGATGATGTCATAATGTTGTATAACGACGAAGATGAGGATGATGATAAAATGAAGACTGGGATGTTGGTGACGGGATGTAGATGTTTTGCTCCAGTAGGTAGTTCAATGATGAAATGTTCTGTTTTGATTGGGACGTTTAGAGGTGAGAGGTCAAGGGTCTGTCACTCAGGGGGAACCAAGATGGCAGCAGGTAAGAATCTGTGAGCATTCTAAGTCATCGCAGGAAGTAGGAGAGGGAATGATGTCTCTATGGCAACAGGCGGGATGAAGGCGGCCTCACGCACTGAAGTCAACAGGACGCCAACATGGATGCCGTTGTTGAACATAAACCAGTGTCTCCTGTCATCGCTCTTTGGACATTTAGGATGTCATCAAGTTTGAACTTTAAGAAGAAAATGTCAACTGAAAGTCACAATGCGGTCAGGAAGATAAAGAAGATTACAATGAAGCTGACTGGCCACCTGACCGTTAAGCCCCACCCCCACCCTTCAGGACGGATGCCGGTGGAAATGAAAAATGAGGTCAAAGTCTGCGGGATGTTGGTAAGCTCAGCAAGTAAATAATGCAGCGGGTCATGTGACCCCATTTCCACGCCTTGTTTATATGGCAGCAGCAATAAAGAAGGAAGATGCTGGAATGTGTGTCATCTTTTACAAACCCCCTCCCCCCATCCCCTCATTCCCATCGCCACGTTTCCTCTCAGCTTCAGGAATCAGCTGATGGAATGTTTTGGTGAGGATGGAGAGAACACTGCAGCTGAAATACGACACGACGCTCCGCCGCACATTAACAGCGGTGTGACGTAGCCACGGGAGGAAGAAGGGCTTGATGGGAAAATCAATAAGGACGCCGCCTGCTGGGATGCTGCCGAGAGACGCCACAACGTGATGGAGGTCGTCACGAGGAAGTGGGCGGAGAGGACTTTCCAAGAGGAATGCTATTTTATTCCCATTGGAGGTTGCAACATTCCTTTAATGCACTTTTGTTGGTTGCTTTGTTTGTGATGAATTAAACTAGCAAAACATTCTAGAAGAAATTCACACACCACCACCAAATATTTTCTTCTCCTTCAGGCCCGTGTACTAAAAACTTCTTGTTCATTTTGTTAAAACATTACATTTAAATCAAAATAGAAAGCAATTAGAAACCTTACAGAGACTTCCCAGCATGAAACAGTAATTTTCTACACAAATAACAACTTAGACTGGCATGTAGAAAAAGTGACATCATAAATAAGTAATAGTAGATGACCACAACATATCCCACAGGGCATCCTCAACCTGTTTGATGGTATTTATGTTGCATTAAAAGCTTCCACTAATGAGGTCAGCTCAAACGGAAATCTATTTTAAATAACATGAAAACTGATATTTCCTAGCTTGAGACGCTCGTGTTGTCCCATGCTGACATGTACTGTCACTACTCAATCTGTGCACACTATGACTACACATTAAAGTTAAGAAGACCAACAAACAATATTTGTCAGCTCATGTTGGTGTCCATCATTGTCAGTAAGAGCAACACTCTGCTACAAAAACAGCTTTTAAATGTTATTTCGGCTCAAATGTTTCTGATCAAAAGTTAATGTATTTAAACACAGGCAACGCAAAATGTTGTGCTGTTTCATCAGAACCTCTCCTCCACCCAAGCAGCACCAACACTTCAACACAACTTCAACTTGACCCTTCACCTTCGGACCTTTTCCTCTGACCAACCAACCGCGCCGCAGCTGGCGGAGCAGACAGAGCGGAACCACCGAGCTTGGCGGGCCAATTCGGGCACTCACCTTCGGATAACTCCAACTCCAGCTCGGCCAGTTTCGCCCGAACCTCGACGGGTATCGGCACCGGGTCCCTGTCCGCCATTCCGCAGTCGTCAGGCGCCTTAAACGTGTTATGGAACCTCTTTTGGCCTTCTCTTGTCCTCGTCAAATCCTCTCGAAAAGATCCACAAAAAAAAAAAAAAAAGAATCGGAACCTCGCTACTCAACTGCTGCGGCAGCGCTGCTTAGTCGCCTCCTGGAACCGTCGAGTTCACAGAGATGTAATGCAGCTTCTTCCGGTTCTTCACCTAACAAAATAAGAGGAACGTTTACGACAACAACGCAACTGCAGATATGCAATTGACCAACACGCACACTTTAATATTGAATATATGCCCCTGCTTTTCCCGGGCACTTAACTTAAACGCCTGACAGGTTCAATCCACTTTGTTTCTAAATACTTTCGTCATATACATCTACTTGGCTACGTCTAAATGGCACTATCGTACATTTCAAGTACAGACAGCATATTGCAACTTTCTATTGAAGATGATCAAACATTACCAAAACGACTGCTTTATTAGTGCTTAAATAAATAGAAGTTTGCCCAAATGATTTTTTTTTTACTGAACCTAGTCTTTCCTTGCAGTTTACGTCATTTTCATGATGTGTTTACAAGTTTAAACAGATGTTTAGTCTCTGGTTCCCCCTGGTGGATGCCTGAGGGAAAATCCAGACTTTATAACGAAAGGTGGATAATGACCCCCTTATGACGGAGAGAGTAATGAGTAACTAAGGTTGAAACATGTATCCACTTAACCTTAGTCACTATTTTTAAACGCAAATACAGGCTATAAATAGAAAATAAGAACACACTCGTCTCCTCAACAGTGCCTAAATGTTTATTTTTTTCAGTAAGCTACATGTTTTTTTTCCTCCAAATGAGACAGTTGAACATCATGACACAAGAAGAGTAACTTAAATTATCTATAGCTGACACATACGCTTGATTCCAGTCTCCAATGGAAGAAAACGGTCAATGGTAACAAAAAGACAAAAGAGAAGACAAAAGAGTTCCACATTGGCGTTAGGCGAGCCCTGACGCAGTCAACGATTGTCCACAGCTGTTAGCTTTGCGTGTATGTTAGCGCTAATGGGTTAAACCACAGTGAGTAGATAGAACTGAGTCTTGTTCCAGTCAGTCCTTGTGCATTCCTCAGGGTTTTGCTTTACAAAAGTTCACGTGAGGGGACAATGGTACTGTCAAGACTGGCCAACGGGGGGCGATATGAGTGGTGGCCGTTGCCACAAGGGGGAGTCCTCGTTAGCCTAGAAGCGACTGTGGTGGCCATCTTTGTGGCAGGGTGCTTCCGTCCACACATGCACACATTCACAGTTCAGGCACAAAAGTTCCAGTCCCATCCAGGTCAGGTGACAATGTGTCAATCAACAGTTCCCGCCACTGCAGGTGAAGCAAAGGCTATGTACATGTGACATCTGCTGGACAACAACAACTGGAGCGCCCGCTTATGATCAAATGCTTTTGAAACCTACGCCAGGAGTCCACTTCCTGTCCACTGAGAGAACAAACGAACAATGAGGTGATTGTGGACACACGGAGAGGCAAGAGAGAAGATCAAAATTCCATGAAGGTGTTTATCTGTGCTTCAAATGTGCTTTATGGGGTCACATGACCTAAGACCAAAATGTAGTACATAGACTTTTTTTAGGGCCTAAACACATTTCGACTAAGCTCAAGAAACATGCATGGTGTATTTATGAAGATGTTAGCTTAGAAAGGGTTTGTCTTTTGACCTTTGCCCACCTGCAAAGCAGCTCAAGTTGGTAAGTTGATAAAGAGACAAATGTTAGCTTTTACTGGACATAAAATCACAAAATGTTATGTGCACATTTAATAGCTTCTAGTCTTCGTGCTAAGCATACTTGTAGTGATCTTCTCTCACACTAACAAATAAAGCAGTTGAGGATGTCAACAATATTTTTTGTTTGATTTTTGGCCGCTTGTCACGTATGACGATGTCAGTGGTCAAATGAAAAATCTCTCGTGTGGACAAAGAAGTGATAAAGATGTGTTTGTCCTCATGTAAACAAGAAAGAAGCCAACGTGTTAACCAGGACAATGGTGGGCAGGGTGGACATTACAGGGACAACAGATGGAATGAAACAAAAAAACAAAAACATAAGGGTTCCTCATAGTCCACACACAAACTCAAATTAGAAAAGAAAAAAAATACAACATGAAGTCTTGGGTTTTTTTTTTTTTTTTTTTTTTTAAATCCTACATCCAGCTCCATAGTGACATTAATAGCTCAACAAGATCAATAGATTTTTTATAATTGTCATTTGAAGGTACCTCTTATATTTTTCTGAGTATTTACAACTGTACAAGCAAAGCACAAACCTCAAAGTGCATATATTTAATACAGTATTGACTCCTTTTGCATTTACAAGGTTTCACTTTCGCCCCCTAAACAAAAAGAACCATCCAAACTATTCTTTTTTTCGACTTTATACAAAAAGGGGGAAAGGGAAAGAAAAAACGCTGATAGATTTTTTTTGTACTCTGGTTCCGTAAGACTAGTGATGTCACTAAATCATCTTTCGCATGTCGAGGGTGGGGGAATAAACTCTATGCTCGTTGTGTATAAAAGTTAAGGCAAAGTCATTTTTCAAGTTTAAATAAAATTCAAGTTTCTCAAACACTGGATGGAACTCTTTTACATGTTTATGTGAAGACCTTTCCGTCTGGCTAAAAAGAAAACACAGAATAAACTGCACTGCTTCATAAATAAGCCAAAAACAAAGAACCGAGCCATCCAAGTGCATCTCAGTCCTTCAAAAAAGAAAAACAATCCAAATCGTGCGTTTCCCTCGTCTTCTGTCAGCGGAATTGTCCACAATGCTTCACGCGGTTGGAAGACTTTGGCGGTCCCGCCTGGTGTTTCATCATTTCATCATTACAGTGGTTTTTCTTCGAGGGGCGTGGGGAAGATGACAACTTTTCCAACACGACTTTCAACACAAGGAAGGGAAAGTGGCTGGATAATTTTCTTATGTACATTTGCAATAACCAGAAGCAAACACGTGACTTGTGCCAAAGAGGCTGCTACACTCCAGAGTGCTCAGCTTCCCTCCCCCCAGCTGACCTCACAAGCTGCGCCCTCAACAAACCTCCTTGCATGCACATTGTGGATCCACTGAAATGTGACAAAGTTTGTTAGTGAGGGAAGCAGCCAGTGGGATTCTGCTCATCTTCACGTTAACAAAAGCCCATTGCGACCTCATCTCAACTGCAGTGCTACTTTCCGAAAACACCAACTCAACATTTAACAGCATTCTACCTTCAACTTGCTCTCTCTAAAAACCCTAAGCACAGCCTCGACACCCCCCACCACAAAAGGAATGGCTAAACATGGTCAGCAACAGTGTTAAAAAAAGAAAAGAAAAAAAAGAAAAGAAAGAAATGTGCATATTGGCTCTCACATAACAGACATGACCCTCACTTTGTCCTGACTCCTCCTTCCACTCCTCCTCCAAACTCTTCCGAACTGGAATATTTACCTTTGTGAAAATAAACATATAGCTCTCATATAACACATCTAGAACCGCCACCAAGTGGCGGCTGGTCACCTGTCAGAGTGTTCATTCTTCTTTGCATACTTCGTCACCTTAAATGGTCTCTGTTGGTTACCCTCATTCTACACTGAAGAAGAGCTTGCTTCCCCTAAAAGGTAATGGTTGACACTTCCTGCAAGCAACTTTAAGTGTGTTTTGTGTTCCAATTGAGCTCATGTCATGAACCGTGCAAACCATGCTAACAGAAGAAACCAGCAGAGATGCTTCACAGAGAACTGCAGAAAGAGCACCACTCCGAGCCTACAAAATCTCCAACAAAGAGTGTAAACAACCGGGAGTCTCACTCCAATGCAATTTCGTTGTTCCATCTTGCATATGGACATAACCACATGTAAAAAGCACACCTCCAACAAGACAAGAACCATTATTACCCAGCAAAGTGGAGTCAATTTGCCCTTCCCATCACCCACTAGGGCTTCCAACAACCCCCTACTGCTGCTATGACAGTCTTCCTGTCACACAGAGCTGTTTGAGCCAATAATGCAATGCTTAAAGAGACCAAGCAGAACTAAAAGTCATGTTTAAAAAGAAAAACAAAACAAAAAGCAAATAAATAGAATAAAAAGAATGAGATGGTGCTTTACATGCACAATAAAGTGCTTTTTGTCTGAAAGCCCTGATCCAGAAATGCTTGTGTGGGGACTAGGCAAGAAGCAGAGAGTCACCCTACAGTGGGGACTTTGGAGGGGTATGATGGATATCTTTGCTGGGGGTTTTCCCTGGGTGTGGCGGCGGGGAAGCCCAGCGCCCAGCCGGCCTCCGGGTCTCCCGTGGGGGTCTCCCTGGGGCAACGGCCGCTGAGCCAGGTTTAGAGCAAGGTGGGGGGCATGTCTCTCTAGCCTTGACCTCCCCTGCTGGGGCGGAGGCATCAGGGCACTTCCTCTCCTCGCCTGCGGGGGAAGCACCTGCTGGCTTGGCTTCCTTGGGAGTCGGGGGCTGCATCAATGTGGCCGTCTCCTTTGCTCGTTGGCATATCTCGGCGTAAGAAGGCTTCCTCTGCTCCTGACGCCAAACACACAAAGTCGTCACTTGACATCCCAATCGACAACAAATTACACTGATCAATGCAGATGGGATGAAAACGTGTCTTCTGAACTGACCGTAGCAGCACCGTTGACTTGCACTGACTTGCTGGCGGTGGACAAAGTGCCAGGAACGCGCTCCACGGAGTGCTGAACCTCCTTTATCTTCAACTCAGTCATCCTCACTTCTCTGAAGTAAAACACACAAGGAAACAGTGTGGGAGGAATGATGGCATTGTGTGGACTGTCAACATTGCATTGGACTATGTAGAATAATAATAATAATAATAATAATAATAATAATAATAATAATAATAATAATAATAGAGTCTTAGAATAGTTGACTATTCGACAATTCGATTTGGAGCAGTCTATATCTCCTATAGAGACTATATCTCGCCATCAAATCATAAAAACTGATCAAGACTGTATCATTATGACTATATAGCCTATTTTGATTCAAAAACAGCCTAATTTGTGTTAATAAAGAATTTAAAATGCCGTGTGTTTAACAGAATACCTATACTTACCGTGCATTAATAAAAGTCACCCACTTCAGTGGCGCAATCCAGTCAACATCGGACTTATTGGCTCATAATGGCTACTAAAAAAAAAATCATCCTAAGAGAGGAAGTATTTTGAAAAGGTTAAAGATGACTCCAGAAAGTGAAACTTGACTCAGTAGCTCGGCCCTTGAATGCACCATCTAACATTGTCATGCCACACAGATGGACAACGGTATTTTTCCCGTTTTTCCTTTCACCTCATATTTGGTGCCAAATGCTGATATGTGGGAATGCATAAAAGGTAAGCTTTGATGATGTTATTGAGAGCCAATGTGCACATTTGTGGTGCACAACCTCTCTGAAAAACAAACTCCAGGCTCTTACTGGTGAATGCTGGGTCTGTAATAATTTAGTGCTTTTAATTTGATGTTGTTCCTGTCTTAGTTTTAACAAAATTCATAATGAATAAGAGAAATTAAAACACTCTAATGTGCGTATGTTTTGCTGTGTTGACCATCTTTCCGGGTTAGCACACTGCGACTATTTACATCCATTCTTGTCTTCAGTCATGCCAAGCTCCGCAGCATGTGCGACAACCCTTTCACCAGCAGCACAGGCTCTTGCTTTAAGAGAATCACTGTGAACTGGTTGCTAATCTTGCCGGCGGATGTCTTTACAATCGATTAATCTAAGGATTTATGACTGATTATTATCGATCCAGGAGGTTGCTACCGATGCAGCCACATCTCTCGCTTGTCAAACCGGATATCCGGTTGCATCAGTTTATCATTCACAACCCTACCAGACAGTAAATTTTAATGCAAGAAATGAGGCTGCTAACTGAGATTTTTGGCAAGTTGTTTTTCAAGCCATGTTGTTCCAATTCAATGTGTACTTTTCTGATGTGTGCCCACAGCAACTGTGTTTCGGTTTCGTTCATCTTGCTTTCTGTGTCACTTAAATAAATGAATCTACTGTTCCTTCACACCTACCATGCTTATTTGTTTATCTCACTGTTTTAGCCTGTTTCTTTGAAATGGAAAAAGTCGCAAATGAGATCTATTTATTTGTCGAGATTTGCCATTAGCTTGGGTCTTAAAAAAAAAAAAAAAAAAAAAAAGTTTGGACAAAACGGATCAGATTTGACAATAAAAATCATTAGTAGAAGACAGCTCTAAATAATATTACAAGTATATCAAGATACGCATTAAATACAGTGGTATGAAAAAGCATTTGCACTCTTTTGCATGTTTGTGACACTGAAATGTTTCAGATCATCAAACAAATTTAAATATTAGTCAATGACAACACAACCAAACTGAAAATGCAGTTTTTAAATGAAACTTTTTATTATTAAGGGAGAAAAAAGTCCAAACCTAAATGGCTCCATGTGGAAACAGTGATTGCCTCCCTTTAAAACGTAACTGTTGTTTTCACAACTGAGTTCAAGTGGACAAGGTTATAAAGCCATTTCTAAAGATTTGGGACTCCTGTGAACCACAGTGAGAGCAGTTATCTACAAATGGTAAAACATGAAACAGTAGTGAATCTTCCCAGGAGTGGTCAGCCAACCATAATTACCCCAAGAGTGCAGCGACGACTCATCCAAGAGGTCACAAAAGACCCCACAACAACATGCAAAGAACTGCAGGCCTCACTTCCCTCAGTTAAGGTCAGTGTTCTTGACTCCACCATAAGAAAGACACTGGGCAAAAACGGCCTGCATGGCAGAGTTCCAAGATGAAAACCACCGCTGAACAAAAAGAACATTAAGGTCCGTTTCAATTTTGTCAGAGAACATCTTGATGATCCCAAAGACCTTTCGGAAAATACTTTTTGGAAGCTGTGTGTGTCTCAGTACATCTGGCGTAAAAGTAAGCCCGCATTTCACCGCACAGAAAGAACGTCATGCTGGAGCTGTTTTGCTGCTTCAGAACCTGGAAGACTTGCTGTGATAAATAGTACCATGAATTCTGCTGTCTACCAAAAAATCCTGAAAGAGAATGTCCGTCCATCGGTTCGTGACCCCACACTGAAACAAACCTTGGTTCTGCAGTAGGACAATGATCCAAAACACATCAGCAGGTCCACCTCTGAATGGCTGAAGAAAAACAGAATAAAGACTTGGGAGTGGCCTTGTCAAAGTCCTCGAAAACCCTCCATTGCTGTTGAGTTACAATTCTGCAAAGCTGAGTGGGCCAAAATTCCTCCACAGCGCTGTAAGAGACTCAGTGCAAGTTATCGCAAACGCTTGATTGCAGTTGTTGCTGCTAAGGGCGGCCCAACCAGTTATTAGGTTTAGGGGGCAATCACTTTTTCCACACAGAGCCATGCAGGTTTTGATAATTTTTTTCTACCTTTATAATAAACTAAATTCATTTAAAAACTGCATTTTGTGTTCAGTTGTGTTGTGACTGACTAATATTTACATTTGTTTGATGATCTGCAACATTTAAATGTAAACATGCAAAAAAAAAAAAAAATTAGAAAGGGGGCAACACTTTATCACACCACTGTAACACAACATCATCCGAGAAGCAAACATAACATGTGGTTCTTACGCTGCTGGGATGGAGGGAGGCGGTGGAGGGCAGGCTGCCGGGGTCCAGGTCGAGGCTGGAGTGGGGGTGGGCGTGGTCAGTGAGGGTACGAAGCTTGTGGGCATCAGAGAGGAGGAACAAGAAGAGGTGGAGCAGGTGGAGGAGGAAGAGGAAGACAACGGGGGCGGAAGAGGTTCTTTGGGACCGAGTAACGAGGGGGTTCCTCCAGGACTGGAGTCAATGCTCACATTCTGTAAGACAGGTACAGTACATTCACTTAATGCACTCATTATACATAGGGACGTTGGATAATATCGTCTGACAGATATCAGGCAGATATTGGCTTAAAAAAAAAAAAAGAAAAAGAAAAAAAAGATATCGGTTCATATCAATAACCTCATGCTCCACACAGCAGCGAGCATGCTAGCTCAGAATGTCCGAAGTCTGAAATTATTTCCAATCCTTCAGATTGTAAATATGCAATTTGCAATGATTGTAAAGCACAGAGTGGTGAGTTTGGAGTCTTCCTTTAATACTTCTAATCTAATATCACACCTCAGGAAGAATCACAATCAGCGTACTGGCAGCAAAATAAGCTACAGGCTACATGTTGAATGAGCCCGGTAAATTTCACTGTTTGTTTTACTCCAGAACATCATATAGCACTTTCAACTATACTTTGTTATTATAGCTTTCTAAATAGTGTCGTGCAAATAGTACCTGTATTCATGTACTCTTGTTTGTCAATTTATTTAGTCTAACCTGTCCTACTTGTTAATAGAACATGTTATTTTAGTTGACTCTTAGTCATGATTTTTTTTTAAACTGACTTTTTTGTTGAGACAAAATGTTTAAAATAAATATTGCACAAATCCATTGCCATCCGTCTTCTATGCCGCTTATCCTCAAATCCATTGCCTTAACTTGAAAGTGGCATCATATCCATTTCTTTGTGTTTTGTAATGATGGAAGCTTGTCACTACCCGATAGTGACAAGCTTCCACTGCGAATGTGCACAATGCATCTAAATTCTGGTACAGTAGGTGGTGGTATTCACCTAAACTTTGTTTGCGACCCGCCATAAACAAGAGGAAGAACGTCAGCAGATATGATGTGTACACCTGTGGCGCTACGTACATTGCGTTTACTTAGGGTCAATTGTCAAATTAAGATGAATAGATACTTTATTAATCTCCAAGAGAATAAACACAACACTTTGTGTTTTGTTTTATATTTTTATGTACGGTATATTTAATGTATTTGTATTTCTTTTTAATTACGTCAGCGGATATGACGTGTGGCGCTACGTACATTCCCGTACGTAAGGTTCAAGTAGGGTCACTTGTGAAATTGCTGGATATTAGCCATTATTTCTGCTGGATTATCTTCTGGACTTCATAAGAACCACAATACAGTGGCACCCTTGTGGCCGCCTTTGAATCAAAAAGCCAATATTGAGCATATCTAATTATAAATAATTTGCATAACAAAGGTCGGTCCTACTCTGTCCTTCGCAGGCGGGACGACGACACTGCTGGCCAGCCGGTGGTCAAAGATGTCCTCTGTCTTCAGCTGACCGGCCGCTCCAGGCAAAGGCGGAAAGCTGGATAGACCCAACTCGAAGCTCGGCGATGGAGGTTTGGGGGGAGGCGGCGGTGGCGATTGAGGCGTCAGTCGCTATCACACACACGCACACAGTCACTTTGGCATTGTTGAATGGTCATCATCAACTTTGAGGACTTTAATAATCACAATAGAGCAGAGATTTCCAAAAAGTCAACAAGTACTTACTGTAAACTTTTCATCCCTCTTTTTCCTACAAGTAGAAACATTTTTCGTTTTAGAAAAGGAACACTTACATTTACGTTAAGGCAGAGAAGAATCATGCCACATTTAACAAACTACAATACTGACTGCAGTGTGTATTTTTTTCATCAGCTCTGACATCCTACCTTCCCCTGCCCATTCCCAGGGAGGAGTAGTCTGTGGTGGTGAACTCGGACACTCGGCCCGTGCCCACAGTCTCCCTGCGGGGAAAGGTGGTGGTGGAAGGTAACCTGGTTCTGGGCTGGCTGGCAGGGAAGCGTGTGGGCGGGCTGCTGCGGACCCCGTTCAGCCTATCGTTGGGGAAGCTGGGAAAGAGGCTTGGGCTGTCCAGGAGCGCGGTACGGTCCGCTGTGGGGACGGCCGGCCTCAGATGAGGTTTACTGTGATTTCTGCAGGAAACATTGCAGCTGTTTCATTGTTTTTGAACATGTTCAGACATAACACTCTGATGCAAAAGCTGTCTTTCTTCTTGTCATTCAGAGAGTGTTGAGCACCAACCTGGTCCTGGGTGAGTGGTGTCTGACAGTGAGGGGGGTGGTTGGTGGCTTAAAACCAGCTGATGGTGTAAATCCATTGATGAACTGGCTGTTATGAAATGGAGCAACCTAATAAAAACAGAGTAGATTAACATAAAAGACAACAATGATGATTTTAAATGCCTTCACAATATGGCTTGGGACTCCTCCGCTTCTGACCAGTGTGGGGTCGATGAAACTGGGTGTGGTCGACCAGGCTTGTGGAGTGATGAGGCTGTACAGGGGGAACTGCTGCTGGGGGCTGTAGACGGGTGGGATGTAGTAGGATGTGTAGCGTTGCTGAGCGTATGGGTTCACCTCCACTGGTCGGTAACCATTCTTTGGCATGAAAGTGTTGATAGCGATCGCCTTCGCTTTTATCCTCGCCTGCATGCCAGGAACCAGGACATCATCACAAACTACCACCAACCTTTATTCACACATTAATATTCATAATTCATAACAGCATAGCACAGTAGCAGTACTATTCCTCTAAAAGGAAAAAAAATACCTAAAAAGAACTCACTTTGATAGGCTTCCCTTGAAAGGTCTTCACCTCCTCACGTAGATACTGATATGCCTTCATCAAGAAAAGATTTTGGTCATTTTGAATTCAAAACGTACCAACAACCTTACACAACACTTACACGCAGGCTGTGTCATAAGGTATACTAGTATAGGTAGTTTTCAAATTTTATTTCTCTCACTGGAAATGTCTTGTCTACATGAAAACATGCCAAAACAATAGGCATTGCTATAAAACAGACAAGACACATTCTGGTTTCTTCTTTTAGACACAGTGGAGTTTGGTATGTTAACACTGAATCCATTTTACCTGTTGTGCATCTGCTTCTGACTCAAAAGTGATGAACCAGTTGTCGTTGTAGGCAAATTCACAGTTGATGAACTTGGGTAGGCTGTCTCCCTTAAAAAGAGCTTCCACCTCCTGTACAACACAACGGGAGAAGTCATTGTATCAATTGAGGTACTAATTCAGAAGATTTGCACATCCAGGATGTCCCCTTTGTGCATGTCCACTCACCTCGATGGGCGTGCTCTCGGGAACCTCTCTGAGGATCACTATGCAGCGGTTCTGATTGGGTCGCACCTTCTCCCCTTTCTCATCCACCTGGACCAATGGAAGAGCTGGACGCAAAGATGAGGAGGACATCAACCAACAGGTCACATAATGTCTTGCTTTCACCAGGCGCAGCTCACACGGCTACACTCACAGCGAAGAATATCCACAATCAGCTCCACGTCGGTGCTGAGCTTTTTGATGTGATCCAGGTTGGCTACCGTCACAATTGGCACGTACTGGTCGCTGTCCATTTGGGAGATGAGGTAAATGTCACTGGCCAAATTTTCCCTGAAGGACAAAGAGGAGGGAGGGAGGTTTGGTCAGACTTTAATGTCTGTGGCAGAAAAATAGGCACCGAGACACAACATGATAAAGTTCTGTATGCACTTTTGACAATTAAATGCTTGATGCGCTAAAATGTCCAGACAACTGAAAAGACTATGCAATGCAAATTGTGAAGAAAATATGTCAGAAACACTTACCTGGAAAGACAGAATTCCAATGTCTTCTTCAAGTGTTCCCTCAAACCTTCCTGGGGATTCTCTGGCTGGGGATCACTGACTGCTAACAGCACAAGGGAGAGGTCATGTGGTCATGTTTAACATACAAGTCTAACAGCAATCTAAGCTTAAAACATTTCTTGTAACTTTTGCCTCATGAGCTGACCTGTTGGTGCAGGCTGCCCTGACTCCGGAAATTCTGGGTAGGGTGTCTCAGAGTGCTCCAGGGTAATGGGCGTCGATGGGGGAGGCTGGGCCAACATCACTTGTGCTGGTGGAGGGTCATCAGGGTCATTTAGTAGGGGCTCCTTGAAAGCCTCGTCTCCGTTGGCTTCATAGCCTGGAACACCAACAAGGGACAAAGACTGTGGTTCAACAATGTGAAAAAGCTGCATGGAGCATCTGTAAGCACTCAACATGTAATCAGCATATCTACTGTATATACAACTCCATGTGGTGGTGTTGCAGTTGCCTAAAATAAAGAGGAATTGGTCACTGTGTGTGGTAAAGATGGTAAAGAGATGATTTCAGTCTATTGCCGTCTGTATTAAAATATTCCATGTTGCTTCCATGTAGGAGATAAACCGGGCGAATGCATTGAGTTTCACCACCATATCTGAGTTTGCCTCTGCGTGCCCTAAAGTGCATTTAAGAATATGATCACTATCATTTGTGTGGATATTTGTGTGCATTGCTTTTTTATCTGTGTCCATGTACAGTGTCCGTGGGTTCCTTGAAAGGCGCTTACAATTTTATTATTTTTATTATTTTATTGTCAGGGTCTCCGCTACATGTAATTGATTATGGCGGTGTGCCACTACAAAATAAAAGCCGCCACACCTTAAAAACAAGTTGTTGGGTTTTATTTAACTTGAAAACTATTTAAAGTAATATACTGTATGAATGGATATATATGCTATATAGATATAGCTTATTATATACGCACATATTGACTTTGGAAACTATTTAAAATATTCTAAAAATGTTTCAGTGCACTTTACTTTGATAAGCACGCACCGGAATCGCCTGTCTGCCTTGCTGGCACTTGCGCATACATGACACATCTTGTGTTGACTTTCACTTTGTTTGTTATCGTGAGATTGAACAGTAGCCCGTAAAATGTGTAGTCAATTGACGACAGCTTATCACATACTAAGTCGATCTACAGTATGCCAGGGTGTGTGATTGCTCACATTTCAATCTCATTCCACTTTCTGGCATTTTTGTTTACACATAATATGCCTGGCTGGCGGCATTTAGCTACAAGTGGCTATAATACATTCAAGAGATACATCAATCAATCATCACCACAACTTTTTTAAAGTGTCATTTAATCTTGCTCTCTTGTTATCAATATAATACTCACAACTTGTCTTCAAAACACTAAGTTGTGTGTCAATGTTGTTCAGAAACACGTAATGTGTACAGCTTTAGACAGTGATGCTATCACAGCGGTCTCCAACAGGTAGCTCGTATGTTAGCGGTAGCTCACCAGTGTGTAAGTGTTTTATTCAAACCTGACATCTGTATTTAATGACAAATGAGCTCACAGAGTGGTGATCTGCTTTGTAAATAAAGTGCAATTTAAATGTTGGCAGTCACGTAAAACACAAATAGCTCACATCTCCTTTGTTTTTGTCAAAGTACTTTTAATAGTGCTGCAAGTTGGATACACCTGTACTATCATAATGGACTCTGAAATTATACTGTTTATACCGGATATATTTCTATAACAAAAATATTAAAACTTATTTTGTTAAGTGTGTTATTTTTAACTAAATATATAATTGATGTATTAGTTTTACTCTAAAACAGGCATCAAATAAAATTTAGGTTTGTGTCAAATAACACATTTAGTACTTTTGTACTAGTCACATGGTACGATTGGATAAATAGGTCAGGTAACAAAAGGAGGCAATTTTGCCATTAAATTAACAGTTTTGCTATTTTCTCCGTTCATGTTCTGCTGGTTGTTGAAAAACGTTTAAGTTCATAAAAGACATAATTGCCATTTGTATTTTTTTTTTTTAAATTGCAGACGCAGCAGCAGCAGTTTACGGGCATAATTACTTCAGTTATTACGGTTATGTAGCAGCAAACGCGGTGGCGTCACTTAAAATGAGTCAATGAAATCGTTTACTTGCCAAGAAGTGAATGACAGAACCATGGCTTGCTCAAAAGGTAAGAAAAGTTCATCAAGAAAATCGAGCATTTAAAAGTGAATGGATGGACCAATACCTTTCAAAAACCTTTCACTGACGGGAGAGTTGTGAAGGAGTGCTTCTGCTGCACAAACCTTACTCAAAGCTAAACAAAACAAAAAGTGTGACAAACTTAGGCAAATCCCAATATCAGCTACAACAATAACAAGAAAATCTGAAACTTTAAGAGGATGTACTTTTGCAGCTTTTCTTTTAAAGAGAGACTGATGAAATTGTTATTTAATATGTTTTCAGAGACACTGGTGCAGTTTTAATTAACTTAAAAATAAGCCTGTGGTGTTCATTTCATTGTTTGGTCTTTGGTCTGCAATTTAGGTGCCAAGATAATTTGCAATGTGTTGTATTGAAACAATAGGGTGATGCACAGGGTTTAATTGCATTTATTAGTCATATGAGCTATTGATATGAAAAATTCATGAGATAGTTTGTTTGATGCAATTTAAGGCAAAATAAGGTTCAGAGCTCGGCTGTGGAAAAAAAATGCATAAAACCCTTTCTCAATTTTAATTGAAGACCCCTGTTCTAGTCCGTTACAAACTTAAGTTTAAAGAGTGGGCGGTATACTTGCTGACTTAAACTTCATTGTAAACTTTAGCAGCCGGTACAATCATTGTTACACATAATGTCTCAGCTTATTATCTGTTAAGTGTCTCGCTTAAACCATTTCCACCTGCAACCTGTGTGAACAAAGGAATCCTTACATTACAATTCTTTTCTAACAGATGCGACCTTCATACTTTGCTACAACTTCTTTCTTGAATTCAATTGCGTTTCTCACCTTCTTAATTACTCAAATGTTCTGGCACTTGCAACTTTTTTGCAGCCGTATTTAAAACAAAAAAAAAGCAAAGACTCCTCTAACACTCAAAATAATGCAGTGCTCGTGAATGCCACATCAGTGCACGGCGCACACTGCTTATTAGGAAGAAGAAAGGAGACAGATACACGTTCTTCGTTCTGTGTGCGTTCGATTAACAAATAAACCAACCACCCAACTCCACACAAAAATTGATGATTAAAAAATTCCCTGGCCGGAATCAGTCTATTGTGTCTCAACTTTAAAAGAACCACTATCCATTTTTCACAAAGACCGAGTCACCAACATGTGGATGCTTTGTTTGGGCACTCAATTCCGCAGACTAGTATGTTAGGCGCACTGATTGGCCGGACGATAACAGACAGTGGATGAAAACCAATACATATTTTTAGTAATTTTTGTTGAAAACCAAATCCTACAAGGACAACCAACGATCCACTCCACATAACATTCCTGCTTTCCAGTACATTGACAATGACTCACTGAGGGGAAACCCAATAGCGCAGTAAGGTGAATAAAAAAAGGAAGGACTGAGTCAAAGTGTTAAGCTGACAAGTCTGCGACTAATGATTATTTTTAATAACCTATTAATCGGTCAATTATTTTTTCGTTTCGTTTTTCATTTTTAATTTCCGCCTCTTTATTCAGAAATAGATTTGAATTGACAGAGCAAATTGTACATAGTGTACAAACACCAGGTTGCTGTTTGAATATTCTGTTAATGTAATGTCAAATAGCTTCAGTAAAAAAAATGTACACAAAAATACAATCATGATAACTATGTTAGTCGATTAATCTGAAGCTAACGGCGTAATCTGTTAGGCCATAGATGGACCAAATTAATATGAAGCAAACGCCTACAGTTCGTGGTTGGGTGCACAACATGCCAGAAAAGAGGCAAAAATGCCCATCACTGTTTTCGAAAGTCAAAGCTGATGTGTGTGAATATCTTGTTTTGGCTAAAACACAAAGATAATAGGTCTGCTTTCATGGATCCCTAGGAAATTAAAAAATATTCAGATTTGAGAGGCTAAAATCAGAGGATATTTACATATTTAAATTTTAAAAAATTATTAAATCGACTACCAAAATAGTTGTTGATTATTTGGATAATCGATTAACTATCAAGTTAGTCGATTAATTGTTGCAGCTCTAGCCTACATATATACTTTTTATATTTAACAAATTTTACTAGCTAGCACAGGGGTGTCCAAACGTTTTCCAACGAGGGCCACGTACTGAAAAATGAAAGGATGCAAGGGCCACTTTGATATTTTGTAAAGCAACACAGAGATATGCTAAGATGTTATATGTAGCTCAAGAAAAAACTGCATTTCAGCTTTGTAGTATAGGTGAAATGCTACTAAAAATGACTTTTTTTCCCATAACATGAGTTTATTCTTGTAAAATTGCAACTTTTGTTCTTCATTCGATTATGACTTTTTTCCCCATTTCTGCTGTTTTTTTGGTGTTTTTTTTTTAATTTTCCAACTATTTCATTTCAACTTTCCTCTTGTAAATTTCCTCATAATTATAACTTTAGATCTTTTAAAACAATCATGTATTTTTTCTTTGTCAACATTGTTACTAAAATGATATTTTTCCTCATTTTACAAGTGTATTCTTATAAAATTGCAACTTATTACTAGAAAGATTTTTTTTCTTAATATTTTGACTTTACTCTGGTAAAATTTCTGCTGTTGATTGTTTTTGTATAATTTTCCAAATATTTCAACTTTCTTCTTGTATATTTTCTTCTAATATGTTGACTTTATTCCCATGTCATAAATTTTCCCCCCAAACTAAGTTTCCAAAATTTACAACTTTATTCTTTGTTTTTGACCAAAAAAAACAAAACTTTTTTCTTTAACATTTCAACATCCTCATACTATTACTTTATTCTTGTGAGATTATGGCTTTTTTTCCTTGCTAGATTACAACTCTTTTCTTAATATTTTGACTTTTGATTGATTTTCCCATTTTTGCTGCTGTTGTTTTTTTTTTTTTAAGTTTCCTTGTTAAATTACATTTTTAGACTGTGCTGCGAGCCAATAAAATCACAGCCGCCGGCCGCAAATGGCCCCCAGGCTGCACTTTGGACACCCCTGAGCTGGCAGAAAACTATATAATGTCAGCTGACTCATGTCAAAAGAGCAAATCAAAGAAGGAAACATGAATGACGGGAGTAAATATCCTGATCAACACAAATTGCAGTTTAACCTTGTGGGCCGGGGTTGGCTGAACTCTCGCAGCCGTCCTTCCATGGCTGCAAGGCCGCAGTGGAGTTGTCAGCACTGCCGCTGGGGTCCAGGCTAAACATGTGGTTGGCCCATGCTTTCGCATTGGGGTTGAGGTCCGAAACCTTGGCGGATTCCTGTGGAGAGAGCACAATATGTGACTCGGGGATGTGCCAGAGATAATGTACGGAAATGAAGTCGACTAACCTGTTTCACATTGGTACAGTACAATCTATGCATATTTTGTAGGACGATAAGGCAGGATAGAAAGAGTGTTTCTTTTTCTATATAGAAAGCTTCACTTAAATCTGACGTGTTAAGTCAGAAAAGTTCTCAGAAAATAAAAACTAAAAATATTTTCATACATAAAAAAGTGACCTATGCTGTACAACAAAAATGTAAGAACAAAAAACAGTAATTTCGATAATGTAAGTCTCCAGGAAAGTCTATGTACTGTGGTGCTGTGAACTGGCACTTATAGGGATAGTTCGGATTGTTTTAAGATTCAAGATTCAAGAGTTTTATTGTCATATGCATAGTAAAACAGGCAGTTATACTATGCAATGAAATTCTTATTCTGTTCATTCTCCCATGAAAAGAAAGAAAACACAAGAAAAAGAATAACAACATAAGAAACATAAATACCAATAAATTAAGCAACAACAACAGAAGAGACATTAATACAGATAAATAATGCAAATAAATAAATAAATAAAGTGCTATGAGTGTGTGCGTGTGTTGCGTGCGGCGTGTGCGAGTGCTTTGTTGAGAAGCCTGATGGCCTGTGGGTAAAAGCTGTTCGCCAGTCTTGTGGTCCTGGACTTCAAACTCCTGTAGTGTCTGCCTGACGGTAGGAGTGTGAATAATGAGTGTTGTGGATGTGTGCTGTCCTTGATGAGGTTGTGTGTTCTGCGTAGGACTCTAGATTTATAAATGTCTTGCAGTGAGGGGAGGGCTGCCCCAACAATGTTCTGTGAGGTCTTGATCACCCGCTGGAGTGCCTTCCTATCACGTGTTGTACAGTTACCGTACCAAACAGTGATGGAGGCTGTAAGGACACTTTCGATAGTGCATCTGTAGAAGCAACTAAGGATTTTGGTGGACATGCCTAATTTCCTCAGTCTTCTCAGGAAGTAGTCTCCTTTGGGACTTCTTCATATTTTGTTGGGTGTTGTGAGACCAGGTGAGGTCCTCGCTGATGTGTGTGCCAAGGAACTTGAAGGTTTTCACCCTCTCCACCTCAGTCTCATCAATAAACAGGGTCTATGCGGCTCCTTTTCCCTTGTTCTTGGGTCGATGATCATCTCTTTAGTCTTATCTGTATTGAGAAGGAGATTGTTATCATGACACCAAGCTATGAGGTCCGCCACCTCTCTTCTGTATGATGTTTCAACTCCACCAGTGATCAGACCGATGACTGTAGTGTCATCCGCAAATTTAATGATGCTGGTGTTGTTCTGGGAGGCCACGCAATCCTAGGTGAAGAGCGTGTAGAGGACTGGACTCAGCACACACCCCTGTGAGGTCCCAGTGCTCACAATTCTTGAGCTGGATGTGCGATTGTGGACTCTGACTGACTGGGGCCTGAAGTTGTATGACATCCCCATCAACAGTGTAGTGCATCAAAAGTGACCTTCCCATGCCTCACTTTGTCCAGTGAGCTGAGTTGTGGTCAGTTCTCGGTGTTGAGGAAAGTAGTTTAGGCTAGTTTGTGAGGTCACTTTCGTACAGCTTCTCAAAACAATATGCGTTCAAAAGAGTAATACATTTGCATCACAAAAAAGTTTTCCAAAAAAAAGTTAGACCTCACCATCGATATATGCATATCACTGCGTGCTGCCATGCTCTCAACACAGTATAGTAATTCATTGACGGTCCCTAACAACCAGTGGTTACAGCGGCATTTTTAGTGCGAGCTCACCGCACCACGACACAGCAGTCCGGGCACAGTTAGGGGGAACTACCACTGTAGCTCCGAAACCAAATATCCAATGTCTAATGTGAAATTAACTTCACCACAGTACACCGCGCACATGTCTGCATAGTGATGTCGCGTTTTCTTCTTCTTGCGGGTGGCGGGAGTCGATTGGAAACCAGCATTACCGCACCTAGCATATTTGAGTGTGGCCAAGAGTTACAAACGTAAAACGGCAACCGGATAGGCCCAATCTCGTGGCAGAAGCCGATATTATCCAATCTTCAAAATACAGCGGCTCGGCAGCTGATCCCAATCCTGAAGATCGGATGGGGACATCCTTACTAACGGTATTATACTCGTAACATTCTATCAGGAATGACCTTGTAACGTTGTGTGCAGCAAATCACCAAATGGCATGTTACCAGTGAAGCCGCTACATAACATAAAATAACATTATATGATGAAACAACAAGGTTGTTTTTCCCCCAAGAAAAAAAATCAGGCAGACAAACTTTTCTGTCTTTTAAAACTTTTAGTGAAAAAAGTACAGCGCTTGACTCCTGCTTAAGTGGCTAAGCTATGTGCTGTGCTTGAGACATGCCCACGCAGGGGTGTGTACTCCTTCCTGAGAGAGTCAGTAGGTGTTATGTGTAGGTATTTAACTGGTTCGAGCTTGTGTCAATCAAGGGTGCATGGCTGTAAGCTAGTGTGCAAGCAGCGAATGTGATAAGGTTGCCGGGCAACCTATCTGCCCCACTGGCCTCACCCCCACCCCTGCACAAAGAGGCCTTCAAGCAGCCTGCCTTCACAGAAGTGAGAGCAAGTCCAGCGCAACCACAGCCTAACTCCATAATACTATTTTATCTGTTTCAACTCTAACAATGATAGCTGTTGTTATTATTATTATTATTATTATTATTATAGTCAGCTATGCCGCACGGTGGTCTAGTGGTTAGCATGTTGGCCAAGACAGTAACAGTCTGGAGATCAGGAAGACCTGGGTTCGATTCTCCGTTGGGCATTTCTGTGTGGAGTTTGCATGTTCTCCCCGTTTTGTCCGGGTACTCCGGTTTCCTCCCACATCCAAAAACATGTTAGGTTAATTGGCGACTCTAAATCGTCCATAGGTATGAATGTGAGAGTGAATGGTCGAGTTGTCGCCCGAAGTCAGCTGGGACAGGCTCCAGCATGCCCCCGCGACCCTAAAGAGGAGAAGGTATAGAAAATGGATAGAAAATGGATGGATGGATGGATAGTCAGCTATGTGAAAGTGTGTATCATCTCCACGTTTCTAGGAGTATGCTTCCAGTCACAATATACAGTGGTGTGAAAAAGTGTTTGCCTTCTTCCTGATAATTTTTTTTTTGCATGTTTGTCACACTTAAATGTTTCAGATGATCAAACAAATTTAAATGTTAGTCAATGACAACAGAACTGAACACAAAATGCTGTTTTTAAATGAAACGTTTTATTATAAAGGGAGCACAAAAAACCCTTCGCCTCTATGCTAAAAGGGATGTCGCCATCACTTCTTTCGTAGTCAGTAGGGATGTCTGATATTGGCTTTTTTGCCGATAACAGATATGCCGATATTGTCCAACTCAAAATGTGTAACATCACATATCTCCTGTCGTGGAAGTACTGGACTAGGAGCCACTTATGCTTTGTGTTGCTATAGTTATTTGGCTTATTTTGGTGCTGGTCTTTTAGTTTTGTTGAAGGAATTCTATTTTGTTTGACCACTGGTGGCAGTATGGAGGCATACTTTAAGGGCGGACGTGACCGTTTTTACCGTTCGTACCATACAGACTCACCTGGACAATCAGCTCCACTCATGCTCTCTGCATCAGACCCCCACATTCGCCATAAATACAACCTGATGACATACACCACCACTCTATAAACAACCGATTCATTCATTCATCATTGTGCAATAAACGGGATTATACCTAATCGTCTGTCGGGACTTTGTTATTTGGAGCGCGTTATGACCTGGATCCCCCACACCCACAAGCGACTAAAATGGTAGGACAAGATAGTCGCCACATTTTTTTTCATTATTATTATTATTGCATTATTGCAGTACAAATTTGATGTGATCTGTTCCTAATTATTTATTTATTCATTCTTATGCTATTTTCTTATTTTTCTTATCCCTCATGTCTTGCCTTGGTTTTGTTTTGTGATTAATTATGACATTTTTGCAGAGCTGCTGGAAATGTGGATTTCTCTTGGAGATTAATAAAGTATCTATCTTTTTTCAAATATTGTCTCACCCTAACATCACATATCTCCTGTCGTGGAATTAACACGGCCACCACAAGTGGCTGCCTTTCAAGCAGCTCTGTTTGTTTATTCAAGCACATTTTGATGTGCCATGAGAGTGACGTCCTGCATTGGTGCGATTCCCTGTCTACCAATTGATATCGAGGCGGCACAGCCGGGGCTAAGATGAAAGTCAAGCGGCTAGCGATAGCTTCTATTATGGGAAAACGTGAATTCACTACCGAGCAAGATCGACGAGCTGGGAAGAACGTCTAAGACCTCCAGGGAGTATAGCTTATTTGTGCTTCACTAAATGGCTATGAGCTAGCGTCCCAGATGCTAACGGTCAGCTAGCCGACTTCATGGCAGTCAGAGAGGATACTTTCACTATCCTAGCAGTAAACACTGCAAAGCAGGTAATGGAAATGTTGACAGCTGGCGGTAGCGTGCAGTGATACCAGCGCAGAGAAAATAAGGCCGAGTGATTGTGAGGTCTGAGATTTTCGTAGAAAACGGTTTTGTGATGCAAATGCACTACTCCTTTGAACGCATATTGTTTTGAGAAGCAAAATGCTTTACTAAGGTGACCGTACCAACGAGCCACAACTACTTTCCTCAACACCAAAAACGACCAGAACTCGGACGAAGTGGGGAAAAAGTTACTGTTGATGTCATATAACTTCATGTCAAAAATTCAGAAGTATCTAAGTATTTAATGATGGACAGACTATGGTCCAAAGGCAGAGACAGTGACAAGGCTTTTTCAGACCTGCAGGCATTAAGCACATTTGCAATGTTTGAGCTGCTGACCACGTTGTGGTCAGAAGCAGAATTTCATTCAAGTTATAAGGCATAGCAGGCCTGACACACCCTGGGGAGTGAGTTCAAGGCTACATGCATCCATCCATGAGTCACATCCCCAAACAGAGACAAGTATCTCTGCAAGCAGGCAGCAGACAACTCATGACTCAAGCAGTCATCGCCACATGTTTCTACATCAAGTTCCCATCACATCTCAATGGTCTTCCTGCCTCCACTCCAAGCAGATGAGTGGATTTGACAGCTCAGAAGCAAATTGACCATCTCACTGCCATTAAGAAGGCTTATTTGAAAACTGCCACTCCTGTCCCAGCTGGCTGCCATGGAAACATCAGAGAGCATACCTTGTGGACAGCATGACCTTTATAAATGGTCAAACGTTAGTCTTGTCCTTAAGGAGGCAGCAGTCTGAGAAGAAATCAGCGGATGCGAGTCGTCATGAGCTGAAGGCATAGACTTATTGTTAGGGATGCTCTGATCGACCGGCCACCGATCAATATCGGGCAATTTCCGTAAAAGCGTGATCGGCGTATGCCGATAAACGACTTTGAAAGCAGATCACAAAAACCGTTCAGCGGCAAATACTACATGTCTGCTGTGTCTCATAGGGATGCCAAAACAATGACACGTCTCGTATTGAGCTTGCAACAGGTTACGCCAATCAATGCCAGCGTGTTTGACCACTCCCTTACCAAACCTCCCATCTCTGTTTGATTATTCTTGTATCTTTGTTTACACGCTTTGCCTAGCTGTCACTGACTGTACTTTGCATTGGTGGCAGCTAGCTAGCTAGCATTATCAGCCTAGTTTCTGGTCTTGAGACTCCAAATGTGACTTCATCACAGTGCCATTTTGTTTTTAAACAAACAAGCAATGCAGTTAATTCGGATCTCTTTTTTGACCCACGGGGAAGCCACAAGTGCATATCACGTTCATGGGGTATGTACTAACTTTTTCAAGTGTCACTGAACAACTCTCTTATTGTCATTTCACCAAGTGTGTCTTCTTCTAAAAACACTGTGTGTGTGTGGTTGTTTAATGTTTAATGAAAATGAACACTGTGTCCAGACTTATGATGGTGATACTATCACAGGGGTCTCATATCTCACCAGCTGATTTTCAGTAGCTCACAAAAGGGTCAAAGAATATTTGCTTCCACTCTTAGTCGTTCTTTATCATAACTGTTGAATTCAGCTAAAGAATAAATTATTGAACACTTTATTTCCCATGTATTTGTATTATTCTAAAACATGATGAAATTACATCAGGTTTATGTCAAATAGTACAAATAGTACAAAAATTGTTTCCCGCAAAAAAAAAAGGCAAAGAAAAAGCCAATCCACCCAAATGTTTATTTTTTTAATATTTACCTATTTGCCAAGGGCCTGTGGAATTGTGTAACGGTGCCCCTGACCAATAGCAATCATCATAAATAAATAAATAAACTCTGGTCAGAGCATCCCTCCTTACTGTTACTGTCATCAGACTGCAGCCTGTGGCGGAGCAACATTATTACGCTGCTTGCTTTATTTCACAGTCTATACGCCGAGAGGAGAGAAAACAAAAACAATTTGGATTTACAGTATCTCTATCTGCTCACCTGTGGACACACTGTAATTGGTGCAGTTAAATAATTTTGATTCCCATTTAGGGAATAACATTCTGATATTTTCTTAATATCATTTGGAATTACTTGGTTCTCTGACTGTTTAACGAGGGAGTGACTTGGAAGCTAAATACATTCCTCCACCACAATGCTGGTGCCAAACATGGCTAGATGCACATCCTTTCCAGTCCAAACCAGAGCGTGTAACAACAGGAGTCAGGTGGAGTCAGCCAGTGTGTACAGCGACACTGTAGCAATGCAGCATAATATTAGGGGATAGATCACAACAGAAGTCATTTAAGGATACCGTTTATAGAAAATGTCTATGCATTGTTCTTTTATTAAATAAACTAAATACTTATTTGTTATTTACATGACAGTGGAGCCTGACCGATATGGGATTTTTGGGGCCGAGATACCTATATTGGGGACTGAAAAAAAGCCAATAACCAATATATTGGCAAATAAATGAAAAAAAGAGCATTGATATACACAGGATATATATTGTACATGACCACAAATTCTTATAATACCCCAAATATGATTCAATGCAAAGAAGTGGAAGACTACCAAATGAAAATAAGGAAGTTGAATTAGAACATAAGGCCTCTTCGTGATTTAATTTTAGGTGTCGCCACAAATTTGTAGTGTTCTTTGCTTTGCTGGTGCTGGATCCCTGGCTAACTTACACACTGCACATGCTGCATCTAACATAACACCTCCACACCTTACTCTTCACCTCTGCCTGTCAAATGAAAATATATACATTAGTCCATTTTGGTAATTATCCGACAATTTGATAGTATAGTTGAGCATAATAAATTTAAAAAAAAAAAAGTGGCTTCATTCGGCTGAAAGTGATAAAACATAGGCTAATGTGAGGTGTTTTTCAACTAATACATGATGTGTTTATAAAAGGTTTATTCACAAAAACAGCTTACCAAAATCAATTAGTCACAGGGTTTCCCCTAGGATTTTTTGAAGCTGTGGTGGTGGGATGCATGGGAGGGCGGACTGCCTCCGCTGTGTCATGCTGAGTCTGCTTTTTTTTTTTTTTTTTAATGACAAATAGCAATTTTTTTTATGACTCATTTATTTATTAACTTATTTAACTTTCTTCTAGCAGAACACGAACCCAGAACATTGCAAAACTGGCAAAGTTGCTGAGAGTACTGCCAACATTTAAACGGCACTTTATTTACAAAGCACATCACCACTCAATGTGCTCATTTGGCATTAAATACAGGTGTCATGTTTGAATAGAACACTTATAAAATACTAAGAGTTGAAGCAAATATTCTTTGGTGGATTACTCAACATCAACTGATGAGCTACCGCTAGCATACGAGCTACCTGTTGGAGACCGCTGTGATAGCATCACTGTTAAAGCTGTACACACTAAGTGTTTCTGTTGCACAACTTCGACACACAACTAGGTTTTGAAGACAAGCCATAAATATTCTAATGATAACAAGAGAGCAAGATTGTTAAGTGACACTTTAATAAAGTAAAGTTGTGATGATGATCGATGATTGATGTATCCCATGAATATAATAGTCACTTGTAGCTCCGAGCTAGCTAAATGCCGCCAGCCAGGAATGTAAACAAAAAATGCCATTAAGTGGAATGAGATTGAAATGTGAGCAATCACACACGCTGGCAAAGATAGGCTTACCTTGTGACAAGCCATCATCTATTGACTACACATTTTACTGGCTATTGTTCATTCTCCCGATAATAAGAAACAAAGTGAAAGTCAACACAAGACATGTCGCGTATCTGGTCACATGTGCAAGTGCCAGACAGGCTATCCCGGTGACTGCTTATCAAAATAAAGTGCAGCGAAACATTTTTATATTTTAAATAGTTTTCAAATAAATTTTGGTCAATATGTGCGTAAATAATCATCTATATATGTAACCATATAGCATATATATAATTTCAAACAATATGACTTAAAATCGTTTTCAAGTTGTTTCTTTAAAACTAATTTTTAAAAGGTGTGGGGGCTTTTATTTTGTACTGCGGCACTGCCACGATCAATTACATGTAGCGGAAACCCTGAGTCATATTTACTAGCTATTTAAAGGTTCCACCTGCAGCCACTGAGTATTTGCAAACAGCTCAAAAACAAATGCTGAAGCAAACATTAAAAAGTGGGGGAAAAAAAAGTTGACTACAAACAAAATACATAATCAAAACATGCATCATATTGCTAGACTTGCTACAAGGGACTAAACTACATTTTATGTTACAAATGGCTGCTTTCAAAATATGCAATATATCAAATGACAACTAAATACATTCCTTGCAACATTTTCAAAATTATTCACATGAAGACAGTAATTTGAAATCCTACATGGAAAGTGAAATTGCCCATCATCCAATCTCCTCATGTGAAATATGAACACATATTTCTTTCCCATTTCTGTGAGTTCTACTGAGAGAAAACGAGTTGGCATGATCCAGCTAACACTGCACATCATGGGAGGCACCTATTATGAGGACAAAGCCCTAAAAAAAAAAAAAATTAATTAAAATAAATAAAAACCTCAGAAAACACCAACAGTGTTCCATTTACATAACTGACCTGTATTTTAACAAAGCTACAGCGATATTGTTATAGTAGCAGCTAACACAAAAACTATATATGTCGGAGTAACACAACGCCTTGCTAGTCTCAGAGTCACTCACAACGCCTCAGGCCACTGGAATGGGACAGACGAAGAGTGGATACTACTGGCTCTCAATTTCGCTACAAAGACTCAAGATGCTAGTTTGCCGTCAGAATTTTTTACCTGAGGACTGGAGGACACAAGTCTTATGTTGAAAGACACAGCCATCCCAATGAGAGCGGACATTGTAAGTGTTGTCGCTGTTAAGTGTATATAACTTCTTGATTTTTTTTTTTAACCTTGATTTTGTATTTTCTATGCTCTTGTACTCTGCTTTTGCTGCTGCAAATCTGGATTTTCCCCTTGTTGACTAACAAAGGCATATCTTATCTATGATGCTGTTGTTGACGGAAGTAGCTCCTGTAATGTTTTAAATCATCAAAATACGGCAAGATACTTTAAGTATTACATGTTAGCATCAATGTAGTTGTTAATGCACGATCACAGCATGTACAGTATATAAAACGTTAGAGTTTTTTTTAGAAGGCTTTATAGTCGTAATAGGTACCTCCCATGACGTTCAATGCTAGCTGGCTCATGCTAACTTGTTTTCTCTCATTAGAACACACAGAAAAGGGAACAATACCCATGTGTTCATGTTTCACGTAAGGATTGTGGATGATGGGCAACATGGGCGCTAGCGTTCAAACATACTATATCCCGCCCTCTTCCTGCCCACTCATGACAGCAAATTGTCAATAGCTTCTCTGAGACTGCGTGAATGTGTATGTGAGCGCACAGTACGGGTGTGTGCCTGTGCATGAGCTGTTAGTAACAGCCATTAAAGCGACTCTATTGTTTTGTGGTTCTTATAAATAACGTTTCTTTGGGTGGAAAAGTGAAATTTGAGCAATGTGGAAGGCTAGCACGTTTAAGATGTAGTCCAGGTAGGAGGAGCTGAGACCCATGGTGCACTCAGAGGCTCGCACAGACAAGTGGAGAGACCTTTCTAACAGGGTTGTCACAAGATCTCGGGAGATCAAAACGTGACGATATTTCTCGTTTAGAAAAAAGCTGTCTTGTGGGAACAGGTCATCCAGAAGTCTATCAGACTGTGAGCCTTGGCATCTCTACTGTGAATGATACAGAACCGCACATTCAGTGCTTTACGCACACAAACTAGAGATTGACCGATATGGGTTCTTCAGGACCGACAGAGATTAGTAGTTAAGAAGGCCGATAACAGATATTTGGAACCGATATTCATTTGCAGTAAAAGTGTAAAAATTGGCGTAAACGTGCTGAATAATACAAACACTTCACTTCACCTCGTTTAACTGCCTAAAGCATGTTTATTTAACCAAACAGATAAAAAATAGCTCCAGAAGGGCATAGTGTTCGTAGACTCAGGAGCATCTCCTAGAAATTGAATAAAAACTTACATAGCTCCCTGAAATGTTTCCACAGTAAATAAAGTAACATTTATATAATAATTTATCTTTGTTTTAAGTTGAAACACAACTAAAAGTACAGGGAGTTAACAAGCTCAGCAAAAACTCTTTTAAAGTTAAATAAAAACTTATATAATAGCTCCCTCCATTTTTTCAGCCTTCATCTTAGTGTACTTCCCTGCAACAAAACACGACGGAATTTAATTTCTTTCTTTCTCTCTCTCACAATCACACACACAGGCTTCTACAATCAGGGACTGTTTCCACCTTGATATTACCAACAGCATTGTTTCAAGTGATTCACAGACATATCGGGGGGTATTACGAGCTAGCAAAGCTGTCGCTTGTGTTTACTCCGTTCTTAACATAATGTTATTGTAGTAGTCGTGAGCTGTAGAGTTTTTCATGTGACTTTTATGCCAACACACACTATTTTCCAAATTACATACATTCTCCCTATTGCTAATACATAGTCTGCTGAGCCTTAAGAGCCAGACCGGAGAACTAATGTCATGCTACGCTAACCACATTGGCCATAAAACAAGTGAATTGAGTTTTTTTACTCACTCTCTCTCTCTCTCTCTCTCAATCACACACATGCTTTTACCATCACAGACTCTTTAAGACTGTTGACATTATCAGGAGGGGGATACTACGAGCTAGCAGAGCTGCCGCTAATGTTTACACCGCTCTTACGTTATTCTGCTGCTCAATTAGTAGTAGTTGTGAGATGCAGAGCACTGGAATGTTTATTAGAATTTTGAGAGTTTTCTGTGTTTACCTCGACATGTGTGTTTGCTCTCAGGATGTTCTGCACATGAGAAAACGTCCCTCTCAGCCATGTGTGTGCGTGTGTGAGGACAGTGTCCGCTTCAGATTGACTCTGCCACTAACGCGTGCTGTGGCTTGCTTATATCAGATAGCGCCGTGGGTGGAGCAATGCTGGAGACAGAAGTCGCAGCCAATAGGAGAGAGCGAGAGGCGTGTCTGAGCCAAAATAAGCCAGTTTTAAATTGATTTCTAGATATCGGCCTGTCGAATAAAAAAATAAAAAAAGCAGATGCCGATATGTCAAAATTCCAAATATTGGCCCCAATTATCGGCCCGACCACTAGTCAGTCGACCACTGCTATAAACGTTGCAATCCAACCTACCTCAGTGTTCGCAGCATCACTCGTCACTCAGCTTCCACCCCCATCGGAATTCAACAAGCTGCCACCATGTTAATATCCAAGCGGTAGCTGTAGTAATTCTACATTTGATCAAACTTAAGATTTGTCAGATCAAAACATGATCACTGCATAAGACTTCTGTTCAAACATGTGATACAAGCGTCTAATTCGGAAAGTCACTACTTCTGGTACAGCACTCGTAAACATGAAACTAACCTAATACAATCTGCAATCTATTTTACATGTGTCTTTACAAAACTACACGTCAACATAAATAATTAGTAATAGCAGCTACAACTGCTGTCATTATTTTCTTTTATCATTTTTAGTTTTGTTTCAATTTGCGGGAAAAAGTTCAACAGTTAAAAGCATCAAGCTTAGGTCATGCATGAAAAGTTACAAAACACTTCAAAATGTACCTGCATTGTTCTGTGACCCAGTTAACTAAAAAAGTATGTTTGTCCATTCCTATATTTTGTCACAGTAGTTTTCTTAAAGGTAGTGTTAGAATATAGTCTCGCCCTTGTGAACCCAACATCATGTATCGTCTTGTCTCGTGACACCCCTACTTTCTAACATCTGTCAATGGGACAAACTTCCCGTATGTGCTGCGAAAATGTCATCAATTCTGACGACACATTAGGTGACATGAAAATGTGTGTGACGCTTTTGTGTAACCTTTCTCATAAAGGGAAACAAAAGCCTTTTTAAAGGCTGACAAGGTAATTACCAGGCAGGTGCCTGGTGTAGCATTATCTGTTCCACCATGGTGACCATACACACACAGCTCTATTTAAAAGCGTCACATTACTAGCATCAATCAAGCCTGCAGCTTTACAACAATGAGTTTGACAATTAAATTCTACGGTAAGCTGAGTGGTGAGTGAACACAAATATGAATGAATGAAACTGAATAGCAAACACTAAAAAAACCTCACCACCAATGTTTGACATTCCAACATGCAAGTGGGTGAAAGCAATACTAGAGCAATGTTTCCCATGCATTCAATTATTTGATGATGATAAATTAGGTGATTAATGATGTGTACATTGTCTTTTAAATCAGTGCACAATTGCATGGAGCTCAGGAAACATCAGGAACTTTTTTTCGTTTTTTTAAATTGACCTGTGTGTTATAAGGCGCATGCACACACCTCTACAACTACACGAAATTAAACCAACACCTGTAAATCAATAACTTCATGTTCTGTTAAATAAACTGTAAAAATATGATAATCTCGCACATTTCTTTTGACAAAAAAACAAATTTGACAATAATGTCACCTCACCTGTGGCAAACCAACACTCTAGATAGATTGCAGTCCTGTGGGAAACACTGTAGTGTATAGTGGCTGTATCTTGAAAAAGCAATACAACTTACCAAATGAGAGTTCTCTTTAGCCTCTTGTACTTGCTGCACCTGTGGTTCAGCTACAACTTTTGTGTCCTGGTCAGAAGTCATGAGCCGTCTGCTTCTTGGCTCCTCAGGGAGAAGTCTGTGTCACCAAGGAAGCTATGGAACACCACAAAGAACAAAAGGTCAGTCATAACTAGGGATGTCCAATATTGGCTTTTTTGCCGATAACCAACATAGTCCAGCTCTCAATTTTTGATTCCGATGTCAACCGATACCAATGAGGACTGGACTTATTATCGTATTATGTATTATTATGAATACATATGTATTATTTATGTATTATTGCACTACAAATTTGACGTGATCTGTTGCGTATTTATTTAATTATTTATTCTTACTCTATTTTCTTATCTCATGTCTTGCCTTGGTTGTTTTATTTTGTGATTAAGTTCATTATGACAGTTTTGCAGAGCTGCTGGAAATGTGAATATGGTGGGCTTGCACTGTATGTGAACAAACTGTAGCATCACCCTGGCCATGTGAACATTAAAATGTCCATCTATACAGCATTTTTAAATTTTTTAATTATTTATTTGAATCGGTTTTCATTATTGAGAAAAAAATGTTATGCTGATATCGGGCCGATAATATCGGTGGGACGAAATTATCAGACTTCCCTAGTCATAACACCATTGCATCATAATGTCAGCATATATAAAAAGGAACACCTGCGAAGAACCAGCATACGGATGACACTCGTGTGACAGTTAAGAACTGCCTGTTCCATTAATAAAAAGGTATTATGGCCATGGCTTGACCCGAAACAGATTTCTATTATTTCCTATGGGAAAATTTGTTTCATGCAAACAACTGGAATTTTGACTGGCATCCTGGGATGTGTGGTGTTCCAGAGTAGAGGCTCTATTGTATAAAATGTGTATAGACAAGGCAGAAAAACAAAAACACATCAAATCACAGCAGCACATGTTTTTGAAATGTAATAAGATAACTAGTAGATTTGTGTTCAACTTCTCTGACCGGGTCCAATACTTGCTAGGTGACATGTTTGTGTGTTGCTGTCCTTCCTACTGGATCTATTATGCGAGTCACAACAACAATCGGGGGGCCTTCTTTGAGCGCCGCACTGTGTTTGCAAACAAAGCCAGAAAAAGAATGGCATGGCTGTAAAGCTGTTGACCTTTAACCCACATACTCCTTGCCATACATGGTGTATGCAAATGAATGAGCCTCAATTGTCGTCAGCCATCAAAACAACAATCGCGATGACCTCACGGTCCACATCACACCACATTAAACACAGTGACATATGTACTAATTATACATGAATGACTATTAATGGCAGCAGCGGGAGGAAGTATCATTCAAAATCATGAGGCACAAATTGAACTGAATTGAAATTGCCAACACTGAACTTATTTTGTGTTTTTATACATAAATCAAAGTTCAAGATGTCTATACCCTGTATTGATGACAGTGCACTTTAACCGGAACACAACAGATCACGTCCTCCACACACACATCAGTGACATGGAGGTTTGAACATTAACTGGGACGCCTTATCATCCATTTATACACAATATTATCTCATGACAGCACAACATGATGGGATTACAACAGGTGTCTCATTAATTAACGTCATGTTGTTGTAGTCCCAAGCAGTCCAAAAGAGCAGCCATGGTGTTTATTTATAACTGGTGGGTTGGCACTAGAGGATGGCCTCCCCAGCATGCCCCTGGAGGGGGTGTTCTAGGCACCTTGACAGGCGTCTGTTTGTCTATTTGACTGATTGATTAATTACTTGTATCAGCATTGCAGGTGGTAGCCGTGAGCGTCAGGTAGGGGCTCAGTCTGGTGGTGTTTGGTTGCAGCAGAGAAATGCAGCAGCATGCCAACATTAATGTTGGCTGCTACCAGTCTCTGGAGAGAAACGACACTCAACATTGTAAGCACAAACACACGAACGTCTCAGCATCTGACACACAATTAGACTGGATGTTAAAGCAGATCGAGGCTGGTTGGCATCCTATGAAAGATGGCGACCTCCGGCGTGATTTCGCGAATTTCCCAACCCCCATCGTTTTGAAGCTAATATTTAGTTAGCAGGCAAGCTAACTTACAGGCACTTTCCACAAGCATTTGCAACTTTCTAGCTGTGCGCGTTGCTTCTAAGTGCACTGCTGCAGGAAGACAAGTTAAAGAAACTCACCTGTCAACTCTCACTGCTCGGCAAAGAGTCTGGCGGTGGAGGCTTCTGACGGCGGGTTTGGACTGAGGCCTTAACTGGGTTCCAGGCTAAATGCGCAAGTTATTAGCTAGCAGGCTATATCGAGCACGCTAGGTAGAAATAACCGGCACAGAACCTCGCCAGAAATAGTCCTCAAACCTTTAGACCAGCGTTAAATAGCAGTCACGGGACAGAGACCAGCCGACTATCCCATATATTCGTCCACAAAGTGGTCTCTGTGACCAGCACTGCGAGCTAGTTAGCAGGTAAGCTAGCCGAGGGTTAGCTACGTGGCTAGTTGCTAGCTTGCCCACCAACTTAGTGCAGTCGTGCTCGATAAATCTGGCGCCCACAATTTGACGCGAGGCAAATCCCCACGGTCAGCGACAGGTTCTACGGCAGGAAAACGATCGACTGAAAGATCCTAAAACCAAGAAAGGAAGGTGTCGCAGCTTCCGACTGAGCAGACACTCATTACTACCTAATATAAGAGAGATGATTTAGGAATGGAGAAGTCGCCGTCGCCGTTTCCTTTCCCTTTCGTGTTCAACACAAAGATCGTCTACGTCGTATGATGTCTCGCTCCTAAAGGCCAAGTCATCCCACAGCCTCAACGTATGTTTCGATTCAAACTTTTGATATCATCAAAGGTGACTCCAACTTTGCATTGACTTTCCTTGTGACATAACATAACATGGGAAATTATTATTTTGGCAAGTTAGCTATTTACACAATGTCACCTGCAGCATTTCAAATTGTGAATTTTCTATATAAATGTTCGTATATGTGCAAATATAAATAACTTATTTAAATATAGTCACTGTTGTTTGCCCGCTAACCAGATGAGTCGAGTTGAATAGATGGAGTGGGTGCTCTTCATTGTCTTATCTTCTCTGGCCCAGAGCGGAACCGCAGCTGTCACGGAGGGTTCGCGTTCTGCCCCTCCTTCCCCGCTCCTTCCTCGCGCCAGTAGCGGCCCGTAGCTGTCCGCTCCGATTGGCAACCAAGCTCAGTGGCCCGCTCTGATTGGCTAACTGCTCTCAGTCAGGGCACGCGGACCCACTCGTGATCGGTTGTGGTGGGCTTGGCCGTGGTAAAAATGAGACTCGCTGATTGGCTGACTGCTCATCGACGCGGAGCACAACAAATATGTTCCAGGTTAGACTTTTGAGTAGGAGGTCCACTGAGGGGCTTATTAGCATACGTTTCATCTATATGTTCATTCTATGTATGGATATGTGTATGAATGACACGTATGTTTTATTACAATATTGTCCATGTTGTCTCTCATGCTCTCAAATCTCTCAAATAACACATAGTTTGTGTTATTTGGGCTTTGCAAGATCGTCGTTCTATTCTATTGTATGTCTTGATGTGCACATTGTATACAATGATTTACTAAGTCAACATTCACGTGGTAATTGTTGACAATACCCCTAAAATATGGCATGAAAATACGCATGTTGACGTTTTTCATGCAATTTATACATGTGACCGACAGAGGGCAACATGTAGAAACACAATTATAATGTTGTCAAAGGTCATTTCCTGTTCTGTCGGAGTCCGTTCCGCTTTTGTAGTCTGCGGGCTACAACGTGTCCCGTCAAGATGGCACTGTATAACTTCAAGAAGATCATGGTGGTTCCCACCGCCAAGGTAAGTTATGATTGACGACAGTAACACTTTCAGCATATGGTGTTGAACTGCTTCTTTTGTCGGGAAAGAGACGGTGGAAGTCGACAGAAATATGTTGCTCACTAGCTATCTAGCTAGCTCGCACGTGCAGTGAGTTAAAGGCTCTAGGCGAGTGAAATAATACAAATTAAAAAAATCAATAACTTGTTATGACTTCGACTTATAGATATAATCATAGTGGATGTACTAGCTTATTTTTTGTTGATTGATGTTTTGCTCGATATATAGCACGTGCAGCGAGTTAAAGGCTCCAGACGAGTGAAATAATAAAAATCAATAACTTGTCATTATGACTTAGACTTATCGGTAGTGGAAATTTTTATTGTATTTTATTTGTTTGTAATTTTTATTGATGCGGGTTTGTTCGATATATGTGTTATCCAAAGAAGGCATGTGTTCGTCATTCAGTGACATCTGACATTATTGACAGTTACTTTTTGTACCATGACTTTGAATTCCAGATAGGAACCACATTTGTAGTTGGCATCTTGAGCTAAACGGTTTGTAAAAAAAAAAAAAAAAATGCCCTATGCAAATGATACTGATTTAAACATAAAACTGTTTGTAGTTTGTGTTGTTTACTATTGTATATACACAAATTATAGGCAAACAGTAGGTGTCACTTTTAAAAACCTCCACAAAAGAACCTCCAACATACTGTTGTCATTATTTTTATGTCCCAGATATGGTTAGATCGTGACCGTCTTGCTGATTTAAAAATAACCTGTTGTCTTTTCAACTCTTCAGGATTTCATTGACATCACTTTATCCAAAACGCAAAGGAAGACGCCCACAGTGATACACAAGCATTACCAGATCCACCGCATCCGACACTTTTACATGCGCAAGGTGAAGTTCACCCAGCAGAACTACCATGACCGCCTCACACAGATTCTAACAGACTTCCCAAAACTGGACGTGAGTCAAATTGCTCTTTAAAAAATGTTCTCCAGAATAGGACCTGTTGTGAGTCTCGTGTCGTTTGCTACAGGACATCCATCCCTTCTATGCTGACCTGATGAACGTGCTGTACGACAAAGACCATTACAAGCTGGCCTTGGGCCAGATCAACATTGCTAAGAATCTGATTGACAAGTAAGTTGCTCTTTCAGTTTGTCCAACAGAATATTCCAGGGAGACGTCCTTAATGTTTCTTCTTAACCGCCAGCGTGGCCAAAGATTACGTGCGTCTGATGAAGTATGGAGATTCCCTTTATCGATGCAAGCAGCTGAAGAGAGCCGCACTGGGTCGCATGTGCACCATCTTGAAGCGACAGAAGTCCAGTCTGGAGTATTTGGAACAAGGTAGAGCCATCCTTGGAAAATGAAACTATAGGATGCTAATTCCATTAAGTCATTTTCTAATTTGACATGCAGCACAAAGCCTTCATTTTTTTTCTGGTTTCAACAGTGCGTCAGCATCTGTCCCGTTTGCCCACCATCGACCCAAACACAAGGACATTGCTTTTGTGTGGCTACCCCAATGTGGGCAAGTCCAGTTTCATCAACAAGGTAAACTTCTCTCCTAAATGTGAGCTGTACCTTCTGTATTTGGATTGTACCTTTTTTAGAAAAAGAGCAAGAACAAGTAAATGATCACATGTAGCGTGGCATGGGTGTTTGGCTCTTGACTCAGCAGTGACCCGATTTCGCTCCTCAGGTGACCCGAGCAGATGTCGACGTCCAACCATATGCCTTCACCACAAAGTCACTGTTTGTGGGTCACATGGACTACAGATACCTCCGCTGGCAGGTGAGAAGCATCTTGATGTGTCTTTTATTGTGTGCAATGCATCACATACACTTCATTAGGTATACATAATTACCTCCTGATGGTTGTTTCTATCAAGCAGTTAAACTAACTTGTCGTTCCTCCATGTTTGTGGGTGCTAAGGTGGTGGACACCCCCGGGATTCTGGACCACCCCCTAGAGGAGAGGAACACCATCGAGATGCAGGCCATCACGGCACTGGCTCACCTGCGAGCAGCCGTCCTCTACGTCATGGACACGTCTGAGCAGTGCGGACACACTTTGCAGGAACAGCTGGAGCTCTTCAACAACATCCGACCTCTGTTCACCAACAAGGTCAGCTTGTGACGCCATTTGTCCTCTGCTGTCACTTACTGTTGACGTGTAACACATGCACTCTCTCTTCGCAGCCGCTCATCATCCTGGCCAACAAATGTGATGTGAGGAAGATCAGCGAGCTGTCTGAGGAGAACCAGGTGGGTCAACATGCTACTCCTTTATTGGAGGTTACTATGCTTCGCTGTGATTTAATAACCAGTTATTCATTTTTGTATGTAAGTAGCTAACATCACTCGTTATTTCTTGTCAGAAAATGTTTGCAGATCTGACAGCTGAGGGCATCCCTGTCATTGAGACCAGCACACTGACTGAGGAGGGCGTCATTCAGGTCAAGAATGAGGTGAGACTCGAGGAGAGTGCAGAGATATGTTGTTGTTGTTATCGTTATGAAAGTGTCATTTTGTGCTGCAGGCCTGCGACCGTCTCCTCGCCCACCGTGTGGACAACAAGATGAAAGGCAAGAAGGTCCATGATGTCCTCAACCGGCTGCACGTGGCTATGCCTGTCAAGAGAGATGAGAAGGTTGAACATCCTCAATGACATACGATCCTAACCGTAGGCTTTGGTGTGGTTGACTCGCCTTTGATGTCTTTCTCCAGGTGAGACCTCCGTTCATCCCTGAGGGAGCTCTGTTGCGTAGGAGAGCCATGGAGGTGGACGCTCCCAAGCGCAAGCTGGTAGGTTTGGTATCCACCACAGATGAGGAAAAACAAGAGACTAGGGCTGTCTTCGACTAAGGATTTTCATAGTCAAATCTGATTCGTTAAATTTTGTCCATAGTAGAGCAGAGCTAATGGCGATCCTGACAAACATCTCGTTTGTGACTTTTTCCACTTCAAAGAAACTCAGATAAACAAATAAGCATGGTAGGTGAGCAACAACAGTACCTCAATATATTTAGTAAGACAAACGAAACCGAAACAGTCGTTGTTGGAACACATCAAAAAAGCGCACACAGAATAGGAACAACATGGCTTGAAAAACAACAGCTTGCAAAAAATCTCATTTAGCATCCTCATTTCTTGTATTAAAATTCACTGCTGGGATAAAGTTTGTGTAAAAGCCAACCTGTTTTAAATGTTGTTTGGGTTGTTGTTGCATGATATGCAAGAAGCTGCTGACACAACACAAGTTGCATTTCATTTTCTGGAGTCATCTTTAACCTTTTCAAAATACTTCCACACTTTGGATGATTTTTTTTGGAGCCATTATGAGCCAATAAGTCCGTAGATGTTAATGGTCTTGCTAGTATTCAAAGCTATCTCTTGTTCGGCTTGTACCACTTGCGGGTGATTTTATTAATGCTTGGTAAGTATAGGTCAAAACATGCATCATGTCATTTGTAATTCTTTTTTAACACAAATTACCAGTAGGCTGTTTTTGAATAAAAAAAGGCTGTTTACAACAAAAACAAACATTCTTTGTAAGAAAAAAAAAGTGTGCTCAGCAGCAGCCCAGGCCACCCCCAGAATAGTATGATCTTGATCACATGACATTTTTATGATTCGAAGGCGAGATTGATAGTTGAATCAAATAGTCGACTATTCTAAGACACCCCTACAAGAGGTGTTCCTCTAGTTCTCTAATGCGGCATTTTTTCTTCCAGGAAAGAGATCTGGAGATGGAGCTGGGAGATGACTATATCCTGGACCTTCAGAGTGAGCATCTTCACTTACCATTGGCCAATTGTGCATCAGTCCACCCTAATGCTAACATCATCTTTGTATTATCAGAATATTGGGACTTGATGAATGAAGACGAGAAGCATGACAAGATCCCAGAGGTGTGGGAAGGCCACAATATTGCCGACTACATCGACCCGGACATCATGAAGGTGAGGATTTTTATTGATTGAAACCTCCTCTTATTTGTAAATTTATTTTTTGTTTCTTTTTTTTTTTTCCACTTAAACGTCTTAAATGCTTCATAAGTGTGTGTTGTCTGCTGCAGAAACTGGAGGACCTAGAGAAGGAGGAGGAACTCAAGGAGAAGGCTGGCGACTACGACTCGGATGACGAGAGCGAGGACGAGGACATGCAGGAGATCCGCATCATGGCCAAGCAGATCCGTGAGAAGAAGCAGCTCATGATCATGGAGTCCAAAGAAAAGGACGTGCATGGGCCTCGCATGCCCAGGACGTCTGCCAAGGTGAGAGGAGCTAAATAGTGTTTCTGTATTAGTAACTTCTTTATTCATTACTATGTTACTAACGTTCCTCTGATGTGCAGGTTGAGAGGAAGATATTGGAGAAGGAGATGGGTGACCTCGGCCTGGACATGAGCAACAAGGACAATGTGAGTCACACAGTCCTTATATATCACCAGAACAGAGGTGCACAGTGTTTCAGTGGCAGATGATTTGTGACCCTTGTGCTCGTCTTCTTCAGAGTCACTATGCCGAGCAGGCCCGGCGCTCCCGCAGCATAACCAGGAAACGAAAACGTGAAGCTTCAGCGCCGCCAGCTTCCAAAACACGCAGCCAGAGCGCCTCTCGTCCTCCGCGAGACCAGTCTGGATTACGAGATGCAAAGGTATGCTGGCTTGTCTTCACACAAGTCTATGGTCATAAATATTTAACAGAAACAAGCCAAAAGCTACAAAGCACAGCCTAGAAAAAGTGTCGTTTTGCCGCGCAGATGGTGAAAAAGACGAAGATGATGATGAAGAACTCCCAGAAGGACATGAACCGTCAGGGGAAGAAGGGCGAGGCAGACCGACACGTGTTTGACCTCAAACCCAAACACCTCTTGGCGGGAAAGAGGAAGTCGGGCAACACAAACCGCAGATGAAAAGGAACAGGAAGTCACTGTGGACTCTTGTGAACTGCTTTGTTTGTGGACAAAAACAGTGTGTAGTTTTATTCTACACGATACCTGCAACAGCGGTATAACTGAAAGCAAAAAATATATTTCCTTTTTAACAAGGTTAAATATTATAGTACCGTACCCTTGGCTTATTGAGGATGGCGGCAGCCTTATCTTGTTGCAGCAGTTAATCAAATCTAACATTTTAAAGTATGGGGATAAATTGTCTGTGCTGTATAAGTGTTGGATAAAGTGATGATGATCATCATCATCATGCTTCTTCTCCAGAGCCAAATAAATATACACCCAAACCTAACAGTAGTCCGTCTTTTTTCTTAAAGAATATAGTTACTTGGAGGTTTGAAGTTAATTTTGTTATTCATGATAGAACAGAGAAATATATTTTGCAGGCTTGCAGATGCTGTATATTAACTTGCTTCTGATAAAAACACAAATTTGCTTCCTAATTAAATCCCAGTGTAGCAGTTTCAATATGCCAAACTTTCAGGAAGATTTGGATGTATTTGTGATACCTCTGAGGTTGATAGTTGTCATGGTGAGCATGTGGCTGTGTGCCACATGGCACTTAAAATTGTAACTTTCTGTTTCAGTTTGGTTTAGGGCTGCCCCTTTTATTTCGAAAGGCCCGTGGACCGGAAATAGTTTCTTTGTCACGTAGCGTAGCCCGTCAAGTGTCAACACGGTTTGTGGACGAAACAAGCGTTCATTGAACACAATGTTGGATTGGACCACAGTCCCCTTGATGATCCGGAACACAACACCTTATTTCTAGACTCTCCGGTAAGTTAGAATCTATTTCTGGACTGTTTATTCTGTCGTTAGCCTGTTAGCATAATTTTCAGCCTAGCTAATGGGGATAACGATAGCTTCGATCTTAAAAACATTGTCCGGACTTGCTGCGTTTACTCGTTCTGTTATTAAATGTCACGTGTTTACCCTTTCAGTGTGTCGTTCATCTTAATTATAGCCAGCACAATGAGGCTTCAGTGTTTTGTGTTTGCCCTCACATGCTGAGGTGACTGACAGCAGCAGCTCGTTTGACACCCAGTTACACTTAAAAACAAATAACATAGACATGGAACATAGAACAGTGGTTCCAGAACTTTTTACAGTGGCGTACCCCTTCAGACATTTGACATGAAGTCATTTACGCCCTCCTTCTACACACTTAAAAAAAATACACTTTTTTTTCTTAATCAATTTGAAATACTGAATTGTAGTAATTCCGGTTGAAAATGTGTATTTTACATGGTCACCTTTTGATAGTTTGACATGAGCACTGATAAATAGATAATTAATCAGCCTAGGTATTTTTATACCAGTCTGATGTTGGCGTCCTTCCGTTTGGATGGCTTGAATTTCAACTTCACTTTTTTGTCCACTCTCGAAGTTTGCATATTCATTTAATAACGAATAGAAGGGGAAAGTTTAACAATCATGAAAAAGCAGTATCCTAAATACAAAAATGCATAAACCAACGATAAAGCCTCATTTTCGGGGGGAATCCCCACTCACACAGGTTTTCACTGCTTCCCCGTGCAGTGATTGTAACACCAATATAAACGAAATCTTTCAGATGAAACACTCTTAATGCACAAAATAGTCATCAAACATAGTTATAGTTGTACATATGATGCACACAGAGCAATGAACAATTTCATGCTCTGTCTCCTTAATGCTCCATTCACCTTACCCCGTGAGGCGTTCGGGCACACTCGTAATTGTGACAGTTTGCCGCTAATTGAATTCCATTTTTATTCACGTACCGCCTATGACAATTGGTGTACGCCACTTTGCCAACCTACGAAATAGAACATTGCCTTTTACCTTAATCAAATAAACAACATAGGACATGGCCTTTCTTGTGCCTTTTATACAAACAAATAGCAAATTGCATTTATTTTTCCTTTAAATAACATAGTACATGGTTTTTATTTTTCCTTTAAACAAATACCAATAAATAACAAGGAACATGGCCTTTCTTTCTGGTTACAAACAAAGACGTAGACCATGCTTTCACATTCCTTTATAAAAAATAACATAGAACAAGGACTTTTCTTTTTCAATGAGAATTAAAGTATCCTTTGTTTCCTTAATAATAAATAATGTAGAACATGGTCTTCATGTTTGTATAAAAATAACAGAACATGGCCTTCATGTTGGTTTATAATTTAAAAAATAATCAACGGAGAATATGGTCTTGAGATTGGTTTAGAATTTAAGAATACTCAACAGGGAACATGGTCTTCAGGTTGGTTTGTTCTCTAGTGACAGGCCTTCTAGTGACTTTCTTTTGTTTGTAATGTATGATGTTTTAATGGGGAAGACACATTCTAAGTGTGCTGGATGAAACAGTCCTGAATGACCATAAGCCACAAAACCATTACAATAATGGACATTGAGCACTTGGTACTAAACTTGTATTATGTACACAAATGTTCTGACTACAAATGAAAACAACTCCTGCAGTTTCAGTTTCCTTTTTTTTTCTTTTCTCTCAGACAGTGCTTGTGAAGGTTCTGGAAGAAGGAAGAATGCCGGTGGAGAGCAGTAGCAGCGGTGTGGTCCGGCAGGCCAAGCAGAAGAGAAAGTCTCACAGTCTGTCCATCAAGAGGACCAACAGCACTGAGCAGGAGCGCTCGGGCCTGCAAAGAGACATGCTGGATGGACAGGTGATGATTTCTGTTCTATTTTTTTTGTTTGTTTGTTTTTGTTTTTTAAATGATACAATTACAACCTGGTTTGTGCATATTTAAACATAAGCACATTAGACAGTGTAGTAGCGTAAATAAGATGGGTTTTGTGAGCTGGCCTGTAGCCTGCTAGTAAGCCTAAGACGATTAGATGCTCATGCTCACCAGTATAAGAACATGGTGGCTCAGCACCACACCGTCATTACTGACAGGTCTTCGTTTCACTATCATGCTTAAGACACACAAGTTTTTGTATTGCACATTTACTTTCACTTTTTTTTTCACTGTTACGTTTTCTTCTTGTAAGACATGATTGAAAAATAAGTATAACAGAATAAAACGGATCACGCCTTTTTCCACAGGACTCTATCCTATTTGTGGCATTGGATCGGGGCCGGAGCTTGAATATGCCATCGTCTATTTTGCATAATTGGCCGTGACACGTGCATGTAATTGTTATGAACAAAAAATGAGCACAAAACATGAGAAGTAAAACAAATATGTTTAGAAATACAAATGAACTTCTTTTTTTGTGTGATGATCATTGAGAAGAGCGGTATGTGCTTTCATGTCAGAGTCTCTTTAATGTATCCAATAAGACCAGAAAAAATCGCTAGATTTACCACCAGTCGCTTTTGTGAAAAACTGAATCTAGGGCTACATTCATACTGTAGGTCAATTGAGATTTTTTTTGTGACATGTACATGTATACGTTCTCTCAGGCAATTCGTACAGTCTCTCAAACATTTCTAACATTTCCCGAAATGTTGGCTTTTCAACTGTATTGAAGGGGTGCATTTCTTTTGCAGTGTAGTGATCGACACTGTCTGTGAGCATGCAGCATTTTGCTCTGTTTAGTTTTATATTTACTTTGCCGATTAAACCCCTCAGTCAATGTTGACTGGCAGGACTAAGGCTCTGCTGCACCTCCACACAGGCTGTGGCATTCGGCTTAGAAATCATGGCTTTTGTGCCTTCATTCATATTAGCGTTTGCTTGCTAACTTGCTAACTGTGTCTGTGTATGAAATCACTAGTAGCCCGCCTCCACGAAGAGGCTGAATGAGAGGAGGGTTCACTCTCTATAGGGTTCATTCCACTATAGAACCAATGCGCACAGACACATGCAGAGTGAACCTTCTTGTCATCCCGCCTGTGTGGTACAGAGAGAGGCGATGAAAACAGACATATATGCACATGTCAATTTGTCGAGATGGCAAAATTATCGACTTCGGGTTTTTTTTAATCATTTGATTAGTCGTTTATCGTGACAGGCCTACTCATACGTGACCTGTATCAGATTTTTTCATGTCTGTGTGAACAGCACAATTCCGATTTTTTCAAATGCGACTCAGGCCTCATTCGTATGTAAACATAAATCTGATACGTATGCGATGCGACTGCAGTATGAACAGTCAGGTCGCATATGTGCGACTTATACGTCATTGAAAGGCAGGTTTTGATGTGCTTACCGAGACTTGGATAAAGGTACTCACCGATGTAGGCAAAAGCTCTTCTTGTGGTCTGAAAATTATTTTTAAATGTGTCAGTGAAGCCGCTCGCGGCAATGTCCCAGCACCGACGTGTGGGTGGATAGCGCCGAGATCCTCCTCCGAACAGACGTTGCAGCAAGTTCTCCACAAACTGCCATGGCCACAATTCTTGCCCTCTTTCTTCTTAATCTGCTATGTAGGATCATTGGGTTAAGAAAATATTGACTCCCGGTACACAAAATTCTTGAAATTGCCACAAACGCGTAGAGGAGAGCACACACACGGCATCAATCTTTACTTCTGTAAACACAGGGAAATGCGTGTAAAGTTGTGCTTTTGGGCATGCACGTCACGCTTTGCATTCACATTGACAAGTCGCAGTTTTTTGGTAGTGCGAACGACCACATAAAAAATCGGATTTTAACAAAAAATCCGAATTTGGCATCATACCCTGCAGTGTGAACATAGCCTCGAGGGGTCTGAATACTCGCTGAACCAGGGGTCACCAACGTGGTGCCCGCGGGCACCAGGTAGCCCCCCACGACCCCATGAGGTGCCCGCAAGCCTGCTTTTCATTCAGGTTTTCAGTTGTGGATATGTTAGTTGTGGATACCGGCATTTTGTGAATGTTTTGGTAAAACAAGCATATTTGATTTGTTTGGTTTGAAATAATGTATGAAAATCATTTCTACAAAAATTAGTAGCTTGTGGCCATTTTCATTTTTTAAAAGTAGCTCTCGCAAGAAAAAACGTTGGTGACCCCTGCGCTAAACATAGCAACACTGATCCCTCCTACAACATCTTCTTATTCTCTGGCAGACCAGGTGCGTATGTGGTGTGTTAAGAAGCAGAGGCATAATGTCATCTACTGTCCATATTTGGGACAACAAGCTACATTCACAGACCGTCCTATTATAATAAGCGAAGTCGAACAGGTATTTATTCATGACGGGCCGCCACATATAAATGACTGTATGGGAAACACTGAATCAGTAACTTTGTCCACATGATCTGAAGTTATTATTCAGGGTTGACTAAAACCGCCTAGGTGACATATTGTATAGCCCAGCATCATCGGCTCCTCTCCTCTTGACTTGTTGTTTTTTGTCGCTCTGATCCTATTTGGTTCCAGTCGTCTGATAATCTGGAATGTTTGGCCAGAATGGAGGTGAGTTTCACATATTGTGTGAGTGTCTCGTGTAGTTTGGATTATGAGCCATTGCACTGGTGCTGTCATGTACGTCTAGTTAGAGACAAGCTCACATGTTTGGGCCTTCTTGTGTTTCTTCTCCTTAGCCCTTTTTTTTTTTTTTTACTGAAGAGATTTCTTTATGGAAGCGAGGTGTGATGACAGTGACAAATGACAAATTGTTTTTCTTCATTTTTCTCTGTCGTCATCCTGAAGTGCTCGCAGGCCAAAAAGCTCTTATCTTGTGAATGCTAACGACACACTTGACTGACCTCATACAGAAGAAAGAAAGACACAACAACATAAAAGCTCTCCTATGGACTAGGGATGTCCTGATCCGATCTTCAGAATCGGGCTCGGCTGCCGATCCGCTGTATTTTGAAGATCAGATAATATCGGTTTACGCCACAAGATTGGGCCAATCCGGTTGCCGTATAACGTTCATAACTCTGAAAGAAGAAGAAGAAAACGCAACACCACAGTGCAAACATGTACACGGTGTACTGTGGTGAAGTTACTTTCACTTGGGACGTTGAATATTCGGCTCTGCAGCTCCTCTGTTACGGAGCATGAATGGAAGCTACCGGGATTAGCTTAGTTTATCTGTGTGTGTGTGTGTGTGTGTGTGTGTGTGTGTGTGTGTGTGTGTGTGTGTGTGTGTGTGTGTGTGTGTGTGTGTGTGTGTGCGCGCGCGCCACTCAGGCTGGATGAGTATACTGTATCTTCACCGTGTTGTGTTTTACTGTACTGCTTTAATGTAAGGACCATTTTACAATGCCTACTGACGACGTGCAGGTTCTGAGTGAAGAAAGGTGAGAGGCACGTCTATTCTTGCACCTAGCTCGTATCAACCGCCATATGCCATTCTCGACACACACAACACGTTTCCGGCCTTCAAAATAAGAGCGCTCTTTGTCACATTTGTCTAATTGTGTAAACAAAATAAGGGTGTCATAAATAATAATACACAATTGAAATTACATCTGCAACATCTTCCTTAATCACAAGCATGGGAATTACAGTTTGTTGAATATTTTGTAGCAGTATGTGCTGAGCACATACTGTACATACTGTAATTCTCAATTACTGGACAAAATGGGCCAATGATGTATTGCATCAATACATTTAAATTTTTACATTTAATTCATGGGCATTTTATTCACTAACCCAAACAGCACACACTCTATGCTGGTAAAATAAGTGGAAAAGATAAAAAACAAAATTCTAAAAAATTTAAACGGAAAAAAGAGAATTTGGGAAAAAATTTAACGGATTTCATAGGACCCTAAGAGAGTTTGTTGTTGAGTTTATTATATATTCAAAATCACACCACAAATTGATCTATAACCTTGACAAATTATTAATCCTACCCTAAAATTATTTTGCACACCCGTTTTTTTCCCAATTTTATCTTTTATTGGATGGACTTTTATTGGATTAGGGAGCTGATTCACAGAGGTTTGTTACAAATGCCAAGCAATATTGTTGATAAAATAATAAGTATATAAAAAAGTAAATAAAAAGTACATTCAGCAATACTTTGGTTGCATTAATTTTATTTCATCCATCCATTTTCTATACCGCTTCATCCTCATTAGGGTCGCGGGGGCATGCTGGAGCCTATCCCAGCTGACTTTGGTACACCCTGGACTGGTCGCCAACCAATCGCAGGGCACATATAGACAAACAACCATTCACACTCACAGTCATACCTATGGGCAATTTAGAGTCGCCAATTAACCTCACCTGCATGTTTTTGGGAATGTGGGAGGAAGCCGGAGTGCCCGAAGAAAACCCACAGAACATGCAAACTCCACACAGAAATGCCCAGGGGAGAATCGAACCCAGGTCTTCTCGATCTTCCTGTATTGGCCAAAGTGCTAACCACTAGACCACCGTGCGGCTCCACAAATTCATATGTGTAACAAAAGCTTATTGTTATAAAAAATGTGGATTGGGACATCCCTACTATGGACTCATCTTTATAAAGTATAGTGTGTTTGTGACCCTATAAGGAGCTTCCTCCACTAATCAATCCACTTGACTAGAACCAACCAGCACCAAACTTTACCTTCATAGATATTCCACTTCATATGTCAGATGGTGCCATAGTGCTGGTTCCTGCAGTGGAATTAATCATACCATCATGTAAGGTTTAAGTGTTCTTCTCTTGGTCTCCCTGCAGGACTCCAAATTGCCTCTGTCCCTGAGGACCAACCTGATCGACCTGTTCAGTCAGATTGAGAGAGAGTTTGAGAATCTCTACATCGAGAACATTGAGCGTAAGTCAGGCTTGGGTTTTCTTCATGGAACCCTAACACTTAATGACTATTTAAAGCTCTTATAAGTGTTATTTGTTCAAACTTTTTACAGAAAAAATGGGGGCCACTTTTATACATTTTGTACATTAAAGATGCTAAAAGCAGTCCAATGTAAGTCATTCTAAGCAAAACAGCCACATCTTAGATTTGTGTTATAGGTGACAAATCAAATTAGTGTAATATATAGGGCTGTCAGTTGATTAAAATATTTAAGTGCAATTAATTCCATGTTGTCCATAGTTAACTCATAATTAATCATAATTAATTGCAGATAGAAATAGTTGTTTTTTTTAATCAATAATAAGTAGGGATGTAAATCTCTTTGTGGTAAACGATTCGATACGTATCTAGATACATGGGTTGAGATACGATTAAAAAAAACTATATATTTTAAAAACAGGATGATTTGATGAGATTCAACGGTTACTTTTGTTGATGTAGACATTAATCTTGCATTATAAAATAAAGAAGCCAATTGTATAAAAGTGGCATTCTTACTGTATTTTCAAATGTGTAAAAGAGCACATCATATCCCTAAGCTTGCTGTAAGGCAGGGGTTCCCAACCACCAGGCCGCGGGGAATGTTCATGTGCAGTGATAAAAATAAATAAATAAATAACAACAGCAAATTTCATGTGAAGGGTTATCAATTTTTGAAAGAATGGACATTATTTTATTCAAAAACTAATATATAGTTAAAAATCCTCCAGTTTTTGCATGACCTGGGACTTGTCCCACTTTGTTCGACGGTCATTGAACGCACCTTCTAACTCCCATGGTGCACAGGTAAACTACTATACTGTATTTTCTCCCTTTTTCTTTCACCTCATATATGGTCCACATGCTGATGCTATGTGGGAATGCATAAAGGTAAGATTTGATGACCTTTTTGAGTGCTAATGTGCACCTCTCTGAAAAACAAACTCCAGGCTAATACTGGTGGATGGTGGGTCTGTATTCATTTAGTGCTTTAAATTTAATGATGTTCCTGTCATAGTTTTACAAAATACATAATAAATAAGATCAATTAGATCACTATAATGTACGTATGTTTTGCTGATGTGTTGAAAATCTTTCCCAGTGACTAGATAGCGCGCTGCTAATGTTCTCGTCTTCAGTCATAGTCACATTGACACAAGCCCCCAAATAGCTGTCCTCAGCTGTGCCTGCCGGTAACTAGCAACTTGTAACCCAAATTTTACCTTGCAGTTCAAAGCAAAAAATGAGCCGAGAGACGACTCGCATCTAAAAAACATATGTTAGTTGGGACACTCGCATGCCAAGGTACCACTATATAAATGACAATTTTAAAAAATACGGCAATCCAACTTTGCATTTCTTTCTGACAGTCAATGTACTTTGTGACAACTCAACACACAGCGACAGTATTATATATTGATTATATATCATAATATATAATTCATAATCAAATTTATTTTTACAAGGGGGCAAATAAAAAAATAGCTGTGGGCCGAAAACGGCCCATGGGCCTAACTGTGGACACCCCTGTTTGAGACAGTCTCAGCATATATTACTACTAAACTCTGCACAATCAAATTTGTGTCGAACGCTCTAACATGGTGGTGTGTTTGACTGACAGTTCGCAGAGAGATTGAGACGTTGAACGATCGCTTGACTGCGGACGGTCAGACCCTAGAAGGCACAGACTTGGCCAAAGGAGCCCTGAAAACAAAAAGTGAGTCACAGTATGGTTTTAAGTACACACATTTAAGTAAAAATGAATGAAAAATGTGTTTTAATGGACCTGTTGCGTCGTCCACAGCGAGTCACAGCACCAGTCAGCTGTCACAGAAACTAAAGACCACCTACAAAGCGTCCACCAGCAAGGTAGGCTCATTTACTAACATGTAATTCTGCAGAAATGTTTGCTTGCGGTAAAATCGTTTCATTGGATTGACTGAGAGGTGTTCAGTTGTTGACAAATTGAGAAAATATTAGGGGGGAGAGTTACTAGGTAAGTGTGTTAGAGTTACAAGACTACACGTTATGCACATTCAAGAGAACAACTGTTGTCCTTTGTCGCCTCTCTGCTCGTAGCCGCGTTCAAACTCTTGCCACGCCCCCGTAGGCGGAGCCCGCAACTTCAGCGTAAGCGGGTGGGAGTTGTGGGGCGGAGACTCATGGGTAACTTGTTGCTTTCTCACCCCCCTACACCTTGTCCCCCACCATGCCCTCCCCTTTCTTGTGTGCCACTATGCATGAACAGCCCAGCCGGGGGGTGGACACGCCCTCCTCCAGAGGCTTGGTCATTCAAATGTAGGAGTCTGTGTGAGATCAAGCGCCTGACTCATCTCCTTTTTCACTAATCAACCCCTTACGTTGCTTGTCCTCATACTGGTACACTGTCCTACAACAGGAAGCAGGAGCTACAGTTAATGTCTATTCATACTGGTACAGCACACTTTTTAGGTTGCTGCTTTGAATCTGCTGTGACCAAGTGTGCCGCCTGCATCACCAATACACAACATTATGTCTGCTCACAGCGAGAAACAAGCTTCATTCCCACAGTGTTATGTATGTCCAGATGTAAAAGGAACATGGCGGGGAAGGAGCTGATAGATAGACCCAGAGGGGCGATGCAGGGAAGAAATGATGATGATCAAAGGTGATATATAGTATGTTAGTCAGCGACGCGCAATCAGGGTAGGCAGGTGAGGCAGTGAAAAAGTAAATAACAAAATAAATATTGATATTTTCCAATTGAACTGTCTTATAAATGCATTTTCTATATGATTCCAATCATTTTTAACATTGTTAAATAAGAATTAAGATGAGGCTGCAGCGAATCAGTCCGCTCGGCTTAAGTGCGCAAGCTGAGCCTGCCGTCTTGAGTCCACTGAATGCACTGAAAGGCGGATGGCACGTGCTCCAGGGTAGATGTAGGTTATCATCAGTGTGTGACTGAGGAGTCAATGGGTTCACTTCGGGTACCTTGTAGAAAGGCGCTACACAAAATCAATCCATTATTATTATAATACTGTATGTCATCTAAGTGTGACATCATTATTCTTTCTAATCAGACAATAAAATTAGGGGTACACGATAATTATCAGAGGGATATAAGGAATTATGACGCCATATCAATAAATGCCATAACATTAAAAAAGGACATCTAGGTATCAGTAGTAACTTGTTTCTACTGTCCTTCCATAGAGAAAAAAATCTAGCGTCCAGCAGCACCAGCTGGAGGTAGATTTAGCAACAAGTCAAATGCATTAAAGTTATGTTTATGCTTTGCTGAATTAATTTAATTGCCAAGTTGGAGGATTATATAACGTCAACAGAAGGTGATCAGACTTTTACAACAAAGATGTGAGTAAGAAGTATTTGAAAAAGGTTTTAACGAAAGTGAAATATTCTCTTCTGTTTCCCATCCTCTTAATGAGCAACCTGTATTAACATATTAAAAACTCCAAAGGAGTCAGTGCCCCACCAGCCATGAACCTCACCGCACGTCACTCACGGTCAGTGTTTGTGGAGGCTGTGGGTATGGCCTTGTCAGACTGCACACTGCAGCGTCACACTGCTCGCCCTCTTTACAGCTTTATTCTTCTATCAGCAGCTTCTTTGTTAGATGTAACATCAGAACACACTGTCATTGCTACACAAGTTACTACACATCAGCTTTCTTCTCACTTCCACTGTGTGTGCTTTTGATAGAAATAACACAAGAAGACCATCCTTGTCTTCATCATTATGTTAGATAACATTCAGCAGCCACAATTTATCCTTGTGTGTCTGTTATTTGGGATTTTTTTTAACACTTGAACCCTTTCTTCCAGTTGGAACTTATTTAGCGGCCTGTGTCCAAAGCGAGCCAAGGGTCCCGTTTGTATCATCCCTATCTTTAAAGTAAACAGCTCAAGTATTAATAATTAAGAAGCATAATAAGATGTTGACGTGACTGACATCAATCAATGTTTGGCATTATCATATTGGACTTTTCTTTGTTGCGCTTGTCCTCACAGTAATGCTCTTTATTACCTCAAGCCCTCCAATAACATTGCTGTTGCTTCTTAGCTTTGGTACACTACAAGAACCCTACTGAACAGCTCCTTAGTGACCCTCAGTTGCTCTCATCCACTTCTTGCAGGGTTCCTACACACATCTGCTTATAATAATGATACAGTAATATTATTATTGTTAAATAATATTTTTGTATTCAAGGAAATTAAATTATAGCATTCATTGAGCGTGTGACTAGTGATGTCCAATCATGCCAAGTGCGGCACTTTCACTATCACGTGTGACCTACCCTGAACCAATGCTTGACGTGTAGGAACCCTGTAGTCCACTTGATGTGCTGTAGTTGTTAACGTACCTGCTCTGCTTTTCAGATTGTGTCCAGTTTCAAAACCACCACGTCCAGAGCTTTGTGTCAGCTGCTCAGAGAGTACGTGGGCCACAGAGACGGTATCTGGGACCTGAGCGTGACCCGGACCCAGCCCATGGTGCTTGGTACTGCATCTGCAGGTACACATGTCTGTTATTTTTGTCACCAACTTGTCTGCTTGTCGTTTTCAATTCTGGAAGTAACGATTTTATGTCCAGCATTGTGTAGTGCTGTGTAGCACCGCCCCTTCAGCTACCGACCACTGTGCTTGGTACCCCAGTAATAGGGCATTACGTACTGTTAGACTGTGTTTTTGGATGTCATGTGATCCGCCTGTTGGCTGTATCCCATCAGACCACACAGCCATGTTGTGGAGCATCGAGACGGGGAAATGTCTCCTCAAATATCTGGGCCATCAAGGATCAGGTATAGATCTTTTAATCTCCAAGAAGTCGTGTTGTAAATGTGTAGTTTTAATCGTTGATTGCACTTGTTTGTATTTCTCCAGTGAACTCCATCAAATTCCACCCCACTGAACAAATGGCGCTAACAGGTACTCGCCACAAATCCAACTTCCATAACGTTCATGTCAGAGTTTTTGATTATTTTTTTTTTTATTGTGTCGGTTAACGCTTCTAAGCATCTGGAGACCAGACAGCTCACATCTGGAGGTTCATGGTGCAGTTGCCCACACCGCAGCCTGTCGTTGACGTCAGCGTAAGCCTCGACGATGCCCGCGTGTGTCTTTGTCACCGTTTGTTGCGCTGTCCAATAACAAAACCTCCTGCAGCAACCCCTCTGCGACGACGACGTGGACGTTTCTGACAAAGACGAGGCTGAGGTGGAAGCGGAGGGTCCCAACGACTGCCCATCTGTGCGTGTGGCATCCACCACGCTGCGCAGCCACCAGGGCGTGGTCATTGCTGCCGACTGGCTGGTGGGGGGCAAGCAGGCGGTGACGGCCTCCTGGGACCGAGCCGCCAACCTTTACGACGTGGAGACATCGGAGCTAGTCCACTCGCTCACCGGTACCATGTTGTTGGCTTACATGTCGTGAATGAGTGTCCACCGTGGAATGTGACGATGACTCCTCTTTGTGTGTGCAGGTCACGACCAGGAGCTGACGCACTGCTGCACCCATCCCACCCAGCGCCTGGTGGTCACCTCATCTAGAGACACTACCTTCAGACTGTGGGACTTCAGAGACCCGTCCATCCACTCCGTCAATGTCTTCCAGGGACACACAGAGTTAGTCTCTCAAACACACAAAATGAACTGTTTGTAGCTATTTGTTGCCAGCAATAACCACATTTCCTTACAATATTACACAATATTGCACACAATATTGCACTTAAAGTTGATATTGTCTTCAAAACAAGACGTGTTTGCATTCATAAGCAAAAAGACTATTCCTGTTTTCATGTTGCTCAGAATATTTCAAATATTGTTGCTAACATCATGACCACAAAACAAAATGAAAAAAGGCTGTTTCTTTCCACTAAAAAGCTTTCAGACACAATATTTACATTGTGTTGCCTTGGCAGTTTTGTGTCATATGTTGATTAAAAGCATTATTTGTATACGTATTATCATGTATATGTATACATATTGTACGAATATAACTATCTTCTTGAAGTCTTTCACATACTGCTATAAAAATATTATTGTTGATTGATGCACTCCATATAGGGATGTAACAATTACCGGTATTAATGATTAACCGCAGTAGACGGTTAGTATTATCATTTCAAATTAAAATGACCTAAACCCGTACTTGATAACCATACTTCGATAAACTCACAGACTAGTGACACTACTCATTTCCTGGAGAAGCAGCCGTTAGTTATGTTGTGTATCTCTCCTCAAAGCACCAACTCTTAAACAAAAGCTCTCGCTTTCAAACATGGCGCCCGTGTGCCCTTTCAAGCCCTATAAGTGGCAAGACATCTTTATATGAGCTAATATTGGGCTTCATGCAGGCATATGCCTGGGGTCCCCATTGGCTGTTTAGTAACTACAAAAACACCTTGATTTGGAACTGGCAATCTGAAAAAGGTGTTTGTTTACGTGTCTCAAACCTTTTCACAAAATTTGTTATAATCTGCTAATACATTAATATAATGTGTATGTGTAAGCTGTCTGTCTGCACGTTGAGAGTTGAGCAGCGGTAGCTGACGAGCTAAAAGTCCGATCTGTCAGCTTGTCGTTCAGCACAGCTGTTTAAGGCGTCAGGGAATGAGGTTTACTTGCACAGCCACCCCTGCTGGCATCTGTTACACTAATATGGTGACTAATGTGGTGGTAGGTGTTGTGTTCATTGAAGACAATTTACCGTCTTCAGTGGTCGTAAGTGGATTTGTAAACATTGAGCTTATAATCTTGCTTTTTGCAGCACGGTGACGTCTGCTGTCTTCACGGTGGGGGACAACGTGGTGTCAGGGAGCGATGACCGCACCGTCAAAGTGTGGGACCTGAAGAACATGAGGTCACCCATAGCAACCATCCGCACAGACTCTGCTGTCAACAGGTCTGAGGAGATGACTCACACTCATTCATATTTATATTTTTCTCACTTTTGTCTGTTTGTGTATGGAAACCTCCTTTAATGGCTCTATCTGATTTTTTTTTTATTAAATAAACTTTTACTTGTATGTACAATATGAATTAGCAGTTGTGATGTAATACTATATGCAGAAGTTTATGTAATGTGCATCACTTCAAATGTGCTCTCTGCAGGATCAGCGTGTCAGTGAGTCAGAAGATCATTGCTCTCCCTCACGACAATCGGCAGGTCCGACTGTTCGACATGTCAGGAGTGCGACTGGCCCGCCTGCCCAGAAGTAACAGACAGGTCGGTACCAGTCTGAACAGTACATTTGTATGACCATTTGAAACATATTGTTACCTCTCTGACATTGAGCTTTACAATCTTTGATGTCTTTCAGGGTCACCGCCGCATGGTATGCTGCTCAGCGTGGTGTGAGGACAACACCTCCTGCAACTTGTTCACGTGCGGCTTTGACCGCCAGGCCATTGGCTGGAACATCAACATCCCCGCCCTCCTGCTGGAGAAGTGACCCCGCCCCCCACCTTGTCGTAACATGCAAGTCAGTGGAAGGTCGTCACGTGTCGTAATCGTATTTTAACCCAACAGCTTCATGCGTCTTTGTGACAAAGTGACGACTCACTGCTGCCAATGTACACTGAACACATCTTCTCGCCTTGTGTGTGTGCGTGTCTGGGTGGGCAAACACACTTTGATCATAGTGTGTGTTGAGTGTTTGAAAGAGACTCCTGCACATCTGAGAGAAAAAAAAGTGTGTCATTGATAGAAAAACAAAAGCACAACACAGAAGCTTTATTGTGACCTTGATGCTAACAACATCATGTTGCTCTTCATCATTCAGTGGTCAGTACGCAGTCTTTTTGCTTAAGTGTGTACCCAATGAAGTGTTCACTGTATTTGTTAGAAATACCTTTACATTAGCATGCTAACCAGCCAGGCCCTTGCAATACCACTTTGTACCCCAGGAGGCGACAGTGAGTCACTAGCGTTATGTAGGCTCAAACATATTTGGCACTTAAGCAGTTGGGAACATTTTAGTCAACGTGATACTTGAAATGTTGCTTGTCAGTGTTTGTAAGATAGCCAATTTAGTGTTAGCTATCACTTCATCACTTAACACTTAAAAGGTCACTGACATGATTTAGCAACTTGCTTAAATATGATCTATATTGTTTGTTAACATCCTCTGTCTGGTACGCCGCCATGTCTGTTTACATGTGAATACACCTTAACGGACGTCACTTCCGGAAATGCCCCAGTTCCAAGACGGATGTTTGCAATCTTTCCCGCAACACACTTTAAATGTATTTTTTACGAATTTACCGTTCGCTTTGTAAAAACGAAGATCGTACAACATAATTACAAACCATACATAACATTTAAGCAAAGTTGATAGATCATGTTAGTGACCCTTTAAGAAGCCCCTCCCACATTGTGACAGTAATAAGTCAGGATAAAACAGGATGCTAATACATTTTTTTTATCATTATTTAATTGTTGAACTGCTGACATATTAGCATGCTGTCATGATGTTTGTGTCTGAGCACACTGCATTAGTATTCGTATTACTATTCCAGTAAATTGAAAAAGATTGCACTGTAGAAGAAAGGAAAGGTAAATACAAGAAGTGAAAAAAGCATGTGTTTTAAGATAAATCTCTTATTGGAGAAACAAGCCAAGAAAGTATTTGAGGACATAGAAAGGATGAGCATTTAGTCATTTTATCCGAACTTTTAACTCAATGACATGGCAGCATGATGAGACACTCAGCAGTTTATTTCTGTGGTCGTCCCGCTTCTGACTTTTTAACAATAGCTTGTGACTTTTTGCCTTTTGGGGGAATTTCTCAAGACCTAAAGCCACAGTGTTTCATGGTTACACTTGTAGGATGTCCTACCTAGCATGTGTAAAATGTTTTTTTAATCACATGAAATGTAGTATAAAGAGCACCAAGTCAAGTGTATTTTATCCAGTTGACTGACTGTGTATTTTATTTTTAGAGATTTTTCTCCCTCACCATGAATCCCAAATATCTACTTTGACTGTGATGTTCAAATATTGGTAACATACTAATGCCATCAATGAATTCAGAGTAAAGGGCACACGTCAGACATTGTCACTCAACATCTTCACACAAAAGGTAAACTTTAAATCAACCTTATTGCAGCTTTGTCAGTGTTCGCTGTGTAACACTTTGTTACATGTCAATAAAGCAGTTTTGTTCTTCACTCACCTTTTATGTGATGTCTGTCTTCCCCCACTGGCCTCTCACTCGACTATTGCACAAAATGTTGCATCATTTAAGTAATTTATTTGCAATCATAAAAATAGTCTGGCTACTACTACACTCTAAACTGTCATTCCAAACATCTCCTTACATCCTTAGAAATACAAGTACAAGGAGTCCCTAAAGTCTAGACATTTAATATACATACATTATGCAAAAAAGTGAAATTTAATGAATAATTAATTACTAAATAAAAATACAATACAAAATTATGTAATTAAAAGGAAAAATTATCATTTAAAATACATGAAAAACATTTTTTTAAAGAAGAAAGTACTTATATATATATATATATATATATATATATATATATATATATATATATATATATATATATAACATTTAAATTGTTAAATAGTATAATAGCATAACATAATATAAATAATTGTATAATATATACATTTTTGCCTGTGTTCAGACTTCAGGGACACCCTATACTGCAGTGGTTCCTAAACTTTTTACAATCGCGTACCCCTTGAGACATTTGACCTGAAGCCATGTATGCCCTACTCCTGCACACTTAAAACAAATACACCTTTTTATCTAAATTAACTTGAAAAAATTAACATAATTAATTGGTAAATTAATTTAATTAGTAATTCTGGGTCATAAATGTGTATTTTGCATGGTCACATTTTGATAAAGTTTCACATGAGCACTGATAAATAGATAATTAATCATCCTACATATCTTTCATTCCAGTCTGATGTTGGCATTTTTCTGTTTCAATGGCTTGAATTTGAGGTTCAGTGTTGGGCTCGAACACAAGACCTTCGGAATGTGAGACGAGAGCGCTGACCACCGCGTGTTCAGCGCAGCTCTCAAAGCAGAGGGAGTGAGGTTTACCAACGTACACTTGCGCAGCCTCACAGGCTGGCATCCGTTACACAAGGAAACATATTTTTTACATGAGAACATTTAAAACAAGCATTTTAGTTATTATAGTAAGCTAAAGTAAGCGAGTAAAAGCATTTTACATTATAATACAAGAATTAGTGGAGTTTGCATGTTCTCCCCGTGTGCGTGTGGGTTTTCTCCAGGCACTCCGGCTTCCTCCCACATTCCCAAAAACATGCAGGTGAGGTTAATTGGCGACTCTAAATTGCCCATAGGTATGAATGTGAGTGTGAATGGTTGTTTGTCTATAAGTGCCCTGCCATTGGCTGGCAACCAGTCCAGGGTGTACCCCGCCTGTCGCCCGAAGTCAGCTGGGATAGGCTCCAGCATGCCCCCGCGACCCTAATGAGGATGAAGCGGTACAGAAAATTGATGGATGGATGGAATTAGTTTGAGGTTTCTTTGACAAATACTTTCAGCCAGTTTGTATGGAGGAGTGTCTCAACATCCATCTGACACCCCACTAAGAAAACCTGAGAGCTAAGCTAACCCTCCGTGACGTCAACATGACCCTCTTCTTCTGGACATTTCCTGATCCAAAGTCCGAAGCCAGCACCCTGCAGAGCTCTTTTAAACTGCTGCTTTACCCCCTGATAGCGTCCAGCTGCCTCCTTCCAGCCAGCATGTGTCCTCATGGCATCCTCTGACGTCCAACCTCTCAGCTGCATGCAGGACATATTGTCTCAGTGAAGATGGACACAAACTAAATGTTGTCTTAATGCTCCTCACCTGCTTGTGCAGGCTCTGCCAGCAGGCAAACAAACGACGTCTGCTGAGCCTGGACGGTGTTCCACAGTGGATTCGTCTCCCTGAGGACGCACTGATCATCTCCACGTCTCCATCGCCGAGACTCCAGTTGACGCTGACGCGCCACGCCTCACCACCTGCACGCCGCTCGCTACTGCTAACACCTGTCAACAATGGAAGACATCTTGGTTTACAAAAGTATACTGTGGACACTTCATTAGGTACCTCTGCACTTGTCCCATGATGTCCATGTCTGGATATACAGTATGTGCAGTTGGAAGAATTAATTTTCACTTTTATTCGACCCGCGAGATGTAGCAGATGGAGAGGTGATAAAAAAAGTACTTAGTATGAAATACTACCATCTACAGGACTGAAGTGGAACAGTCAGACTGACATGTTTGCTAGTTGCTAGTTGTGCCTAATGAATTGGCTCTTAAAGGTCAAAGGGCATACAGGCAAGGAGCAGCTGCTGGCGTCTATAGGGGAAGGAAGGACGCCTGATGGGGGCCAGGCGACGCGTTAAGACCCGGTCCAGGTGACCCGTGTGATTCAGCGTCCCCACTATCAGGCTGTACAGGTAGACAGGCTCCAACAGGTGTGACAGGAGCGCCCCCTGCAGGCCAACAACACACCACCTGGTGACCCCAAAGATTGTCCTCAGTCTCTTGAAGAAATAAAACACTTGAATTGTAAAATAACTGAACTCACTTTGCTATTTTGTCAGTGCAGGACATGCTGCCCGCAGGTTTACCCGACGACACGGCTCCTCTCTTTCGATGTGCTCTGACGGGCAGCGTGCCCTCGCCCCCAATAACCTTCTTCCTCAGGCGGCAGCGCAACTTCCTGCTGTCTTCTGGCGGCACAGCAAGACACGTTCAGCGAGGACACATAGTTTAGTTAGCCTTCTCTCTAAATCTGAGGGTCTCACGTAAGGCGTTGGTCTCGTAGGGACAATTGAGTCGAGCGTCACCACATGGCGACGAGGTCACGTACATGTGGAATCGAATGCCGTCTCGTAATCGGAAGACGCTGTGGCCCGTTGTCGGGACAAAGATGGACTCTTCTTGGATGGCCTTCTCAGGATGACTTCAGCATAGTGAAGAATAGGTTTTTTTTTACAAACTACTGCTAAGTGACAAAAAATAGCATCAAAAAATAAAATATTTGACCTGAGCAGCTCCAGCTGAGCATAGAAGAATATCAGCAGTGCCCTCCTGCAGATGACCTCAGCATGACAGTCGCTCACTGCGCAGTCGGGACTGCAGACGTTCAAACACTTGGTCCCTGTTGCCATGGAAACCACCTCAGCTGATCTCAAGTCAAATCCTGGAGGCAAAAGTATTAAAGCAGGAAGGGACGTCCACACTAAGATAACTACTTGACTTTCTCAATGTTAAAGGGATAATTCGGACACGATAGTTTTGACACGTCATCCTCATCAGCACTGTAGTGCATCAACAGTGACATTGATGACCTACTTCGTCCTGTGAGCAGAGTTTTGGTCAGTTTTTGGTGTTGAAGAAAGTAGTTCCGGCTAGTTGGTGTGGACATAAAAGAAAAGCGTTTTGCTTTTCAATTAATATGCATTCAGAAGAGTAATAGCAATTTGCATCACAAAACCGTTTGACATTAAAAAGTCAGGCCTTACAATGGTTCAGTATTTTCTCTCCCTTCATATTGTTGCGTGCCTGTACAGTGTTGTGTATGTGTTTCAGTGCTCTCACTTGAGCTCTCTCGCCTCGCAGTGGTTGTCATCCACGCATCTTAACACAGTGAAACTGAAATGACTCTTTTGAGCATACTGTATATTGTTTTGAGAAGCAAAACACTTTACTTCTGTGACCCCACCAACTAGCCAGAACTACCTTTATTCAACACCAAAAACTGACCAGAACGCAGCTCAAGAGACAAAGTGGGGAGAAAGTTACGGTTGATGCACTACACTGCTGATGGGATGTCATACAACTTCATGTCAAAAAATACCAACTATCCCTTTAAGCTAAGGTAGCTGTTTACTGTTTTTCCCCCTATATGCTAAGCTAGGCTAGTTTATTTCTGTCTTTTTTTCTTTAACTGGGATAGCTTCCTTCTGTTTTGATGCAAAGATGAGATAGCTGTTATGTCTTTATGCCAAGCTACGATAGCGGCTTCCTATCTGTATGCCGCGCTTCTCTGGCTGCTTCCTGTCTTCATGCTAAATTGAGATAGCTGTTTTTATGCTAAGATGCGATAGCTATATGGGCTTTATACTAACTGCTTGACTGTAGGATAACCGAGGCCACCTATTTCCTGTCTTTATGCTAAGCTAGACTAGCTGCTTCCCATCTGCATGCTAAACTAGGCTGACTTCTTCTTGTCTTCATGCCTAAGTGGGATAGCTGTTTTTATGCTAAGATGCGATAGCTGTTTTTGCTTTATACAAGCTGCTTCTTGCCAGTATGCTAGCCGAGGCTATGTACTTCCTGTCTTTATACTAAGCTAAGCTGGATGCTTCCTGATGCTTTTATCAGAAATAATGTTGTGTCTGGCGCTAACCTGTGGTCATGACAATGGCAGCCATGACTTTGTGCGCAGAGAGGCCGTCATGCATTAGCTGGTCATGTTTGAGTGTCACCAGCTGGAAAATGGACTCTGCAAAGAACTGCAAAGAACAAGTCAGTATTTGTGTGTAGAAACAACTAAAAGATGCTTTGACCCTTGACTCGTGTATGAACGTTGGCGTGAAGGTGAACATCAAGTGTTGACTTTGACACATAACAAGCGTGTTAAAACGATGTGATTATTTCTCCGTCACAGTGTCTTCCTGCTTCTTGCTCTGCTGCCCGTCCTCCTCCTTCATTAATGTGCCCTAATCATCTAATCACTAACGTGTCTTGACTGACAGCTCATAACATAGCGACAAGATGGCAACTGAGAGAACTATCTGCGATGTACAATGATCGTTGTCAGCATATTGTGATGGATTTCCTCCACCATTGTTGTGTTAGCGGTAATTTTTACGTTTTTTTTCTGGATGTCTGGTGAAGGCACTCTGGGCTGCTGCAGGACCAGCTGATTTGTAGATGGGTGAAGAACTAAAATGCTAAAATCCTGTTGGTATATTGAGGTGGATCTACACTTTGTCACTATCGCTGGGATTATTGTGCGACTAAGGTACCAACTAGATCAGATCCAGAAGGATAGATGATCCCTGTCCAAGAGACATGGATGGATGAAGAACTAAACACTACAGCTATTATATGAAGATATGTTAGGACTTGTGGAGCATCACCATTCCAAAGGATATCTGTGATCTGACCACACCAGGTATCAATTAGTGTCCCTACTTAAGAAGTATCCTACTAAAAGAATTCTCAGGGCGTTCAATTGATCGCAATTGGACTGGTCAGGTTGTCTTAGAAGACGTTTCGCCTCTCATCTGAGCAGGCTTAATCAGTTCATGCTCAAAAACTCGGTGGGACACACACCAGTCAGACTAGATAGGACAGCTCAAGTCTGAGAGCCTGGTGCAAGATCCAATTTATGTATCCGCTAATGGAGGAAGCAGGTCCAGACAGGAATGGTTGGCTCTTTAGTGGTGTCAAATGACGACCGTTAGGATACAATGGCCACCAATGATGGTCGTTTGAGTGGTATCATCTTCGTTAGCATCCCATTCAGTTCTAATGATGTTCATGGACCCATCTGAAACCAAGGCTATGCCTTGTTTATTTGTTAGAGGCTAAATGACTATTTGAGTATTTTAGGAAGAGATGAAAGGACAGCAGGTGGTGTCGTAGACTATCGTAGACATTCTCCGTCCAGAATGTATACATTTTTGTCCTCAGAAGTGTGCTCTTACGCTTTGAGGTGCAGGTAGAACGCAGAGTCTTGACGTGAAGAGTTAGCCCGTCTCTATCATGCCATGTGCCTGCTTCAGTGGCTGCTTGGTTTCCCCAATGTAAAAATCGGTGCATTCCTCACTGCACTGGGCAGCATACACCAGATTGTTCTTCTGGGTATGGGGTGTCCTGTCGTTTGGGTGTACCAATCTCTGTTTCAAAGTGTTAGCAGGTTTGAAATGTACTGGTATGTTGTGTTTGTTAAAAATGCTACTGAGTTTCTCAGATATAGCTGAGACATCTGTGATGACAATGTTATAGCGTCTGCTACACTTTTCTTCCTCATCCACCTTGCTTTTCTTCTTTCTGGAACGAGATGCACTTTCTACAAACGACCAGCTGGGGTACTGTAACCACAAGTTTTGAGGGCATCCCTCAGGTGCTTATGCTCTTTCTCTTTGGCCTGTGGGCTGGTGGGAACACTATCAGCT